>NC_074719.1:46104883-46362383 GCF_947242115.1 Biomphalaria glabrata
GATTTGCCCTAGTATTGGGTGAATTCGCGGTAGCATTGTTTAAATTTTGCGCTGGTCTGGCGTTTTTTTTCGCTGTTACTGTGCGAGCTTGAGCCTTCTTGTTAGTTATTGTGTGTGTGTGTGTGTGTGTGTGTGTGTGTGTGTGACGAAATACGTCCTCTCAATACTGAACTGACCAGTGCGGAACTACGCCCCCCCCCTCTTAACCACTTGTTTAGCACCGTACAGTCCCCCTCTCAACACTAAACTGACCAGTGTAGAACACAAATATCCTATTACACCAAGGTTAGATCCAACCACCAAATTATAGGCCATAAACATACATCCCAAGTTACGCCCCAAATGCCGAAACAAACTCACGCAGCCGTAAAGTCCAGGGACATTAAAATTTGGTGTCCACTCCTAACGCCCATGGCTTTTCAAATCATCTCCCGTCCGCTGCGCCATCGAGCGATGGTCCAGCCTGATAATTATTGCATGGTTCCGCTTTCATCCTCCTTCGTCCCCCCCCCCCCAGGTCGCGGGTTAAAAAAGTCAGGTGAGCGAGCCCCAAATGAAAAGATTGGTCCAATTTAGAAATTCTAAACTCAAAAGACTCGCTGGCCATTGGATCATCACTACTCTTAACGTACCGCTCGGGAACCTATAAAAGCCGGAGACGAAAGTTTCAGGTTAATGCCATTCTAGATCAGAATCACTGAGAAGTCAGAAGACTCTCAAGTCAACGATTTATTTGGGAACTTGTGTAAGGCAAAGCGAGTGAGTTTATCATTAATATTTAGTGTGTCTTCGCCTGTAACATTTAGGTTCATGTATCATTACCATGTTAGCACTTGTTTGCTTCCAAATATTATATTTGTAAATCTCTATGAATATGTGTTCCTCATTTACTCGTCAATGTTGACTGTACTCTCCACGGTGGACATCCATCCTACAACTTAGTTAATCCTTATGTCTATTTATGCATTTGTTATTCATTCATATCCATAATCATCTGGACCTACTCACGTCTAGATTATTTCCTTACCTGTGCATATGTACCTGTATACATTATAATTATGCTTGTTTTTTTGCTATGCATATACTGTGCTGTTACCATGCATCCTTGGGCCCGAGAATTAGTCGCGCGTGTCTACCCCGTTATTTTCGGCCGCTCGGCCTGCATTAGTTATGTGCCCTCTTCTACCCACCCCCCCCCTTTTTTTTTTGGCACGGTCCTCTGGTCACGAGCAACAGTGGACTTGTTTACTTGTGGGTCAATGAGGTCACAGGGGCTACAACCCTGTAATATGGTCCCCCTGTTTCCCTCCTCATTTATGCCCCTGCCTTGTACATTTATATATGTAATTTTATTGTTATTATTCTATTATTTGTACAGCAATTATTATTAGAACTAGTAAAATGTTGTTAACATGTTAGTCTGAGGGAGACGCTCCTCTCAAGAATGCGCCCCTCGCCAACCAACCTGTATGGTTTAATAATTCAGGCTCCTCTCACAGTCTCATCTCATAGCCTCCTACATCAGGGCTGGAGTGTTTTGGTTGCCTGAAGGTAGACCCCAGCAGCTCTCCACACATTCCCGTTTAGGGTGAGTCACTCATCACCCTCGACCAGAACTGAAGGCATTCCAGGCTGAAGTCCCAGGACCGGTCTGCATCTACTACGGGAGTAAGCCCACCGCGTGGCATCCTCATATTCATCACACTAGTGCCTGCCTACCCGCAGGGCACCAGCAACTGGCTGCCAGCACAACGGAGCCTCATCTCACCCCACCCCGAAGGAGAATCTTGGATACAGATAAGTGAGAGACAGCCGAATAAGCAAACCATACACGAGTTCTATGTGCAACACCCCAGTGATGATATTGGCTTATAATTCGTTATATATCACTCTGTACACCCCCCCTCCCTTACTCATCGATTGTATTTCTTCTAAATTATTCTTTATTAAATATTTGTTCTTCCACAAAATCATTAAGCTTTGCGTTTTGCTTGTGTCTGTCTATGTGCCTATATAATACCAACAAAATATTTACCACGTTGTGGCTCTAAGACTTTACCCCCTAGGAGTCGCAGGCCATCATCCCCATCGGAAAGTGCAAACAGACCGATCGGAGGACTTATTCCACCACAGTGTGTTTGTGTTTAACTGTGTGCGTTGTGTCTGTTTTGAGCAAGCGTATGTGTGTCTGTGTAGGCTTGTGTATGCGTTTTTTATGCTTTTCGTAAAAATGTGAATGTATTTATATAAGCTTGTGTGTGTTTATGTAAACTTGTGTCTACGCTATGTATGTGTCTTAGCGATTGTCTCTGTGTGTGTGTGAATGTTTTTTATACGTGCGCTGCAAACTTTCTCGAGCGAAAAGACAAATTATTTGTTTCTTCCAAGCAGCAAGAAAAAATGTTTGGTCATTTGAACTTTGACCTCAGTATCTCTCTTCCCATCAGCACTCAGTAGTGACGTCATTCTGAAATATTACAAAAAATGGGAACACTTTAAATCAGCACTAGAAATTTTAAAAAAAATTAGATATAACAGCTTTAATAGAAAGTATGAACATTATATTAAGACATGTAAGCGAACATGAACACAAACATGTCGGATTCCGCAAGGTTGTCATTGCCGGAAGTGGCAATGAAACTAAGCACTTCTTTGCCTACAAACTGCTTCCGAAAGGCAAGAGTATCAAATAGCCTCTGACAACCAGTTCAACTCCTGGCCTTCACGTGTGGCTCAGATATTAGGTCAGGGGGAACTGTTTCCACTAACAGAAGAAGGGGCCAAGGCGCCTAAGCCAGTAAGCTTCGGCAGCAGGGGCATGTTAGCCATGGTTGAAAAATGTTCGAGATTAATCATAGTCGTTCTACGACTGAAGGAGGCCAACCATGTTTCGGATATTCCGAGTTGAAAATAACACCTTCATCGACATGAGATGAGGAACCCACCAGTGACCGATCTAGGTGGAGATTGCTTGCTGCTCCGAGCGCCCATTCTGGAAGATCTAGCTCTGGAAGTGAGTAGTTTCATTTGCCCACATTAACTACTTTTTTACCGCCTTTGCCATTTCTTGGCATAAACTAGAGCTAAAAATACAACGTGTAATCATTAAAATGTTTGACTGCCAACGAACTTTGAGCGTATCTCCTCCAGAACGGTGGTGCCAGGATGATCTTGGTAGTACAAGTTGGTGGCATGGATGGATTGGATGCAGCCTACAAACTGATCAATGCTCATCTCTTCTCTCATTGGGATATCAAACCTGTGGGCAGTGACAATAATATTCACTCTTTTAACTTGTCAGTTTGATATGATAATAATATTGGCGTGTCAGTTTAAAGACAAAGTAAAAACTGTTAAATGTTCCATAGTGTAAAGGATATTGACGGAAAATTTAAATTTACCTTCGTATGTTATTAAATGGAAACTCTATTGACTGATATTTCTCCATGGCAAGCATTGGCCTTGATGTATAGTAGTCTTTGAATAGTGCGAAAGCCTGAAGGGAAAAAAAAAATAAAATCGTTTCGATTCTAGGTTTCTATGTTTCTTTGCTTCCATATTTCTATGTTTCTATGCTTCCATAATATTATTTCCATGTTTCAATGTTTCTATTCTTCCGTGTTTCTATGATTCCATATTTCTATGTTTCTATATTTCTATCCTTCTATGTTTCTAGGTTTTTATGGTTCCATATTTCTAGGTTTCTATATTTCTATCCTTCTATGTTTCTATGCTTCTAGGCCTGTAAACTCTCTACACAATTTCAACCCTGTATATGTCTGAGAAGACTAGCAGACAGGTGTGGCCAAGCTATGGAGCATGAGCCAAAAGTGCGCATCATACCCCAAAGATTGAACGATAAGCAAGCCTGCTCGTAACTATATAGTAAAACTGAATTCTAGAGAAAAAGAGTTTAACCTTGAGCAGAAGACAGCATTTACAATGAAACAGTATTGACTAGAAGATAGCATGGACAAGAAAAGGAGACACCATTGACTAGGAGACAGCATTTAACAGGAGACACCATTGACTAGGAGACACCATTGACTAGGAGACAGCATTGACTAGAAGACAGCTTTGACTAGGAGACACCATTGATTAGGAGACAGCATTGACTAGAAGACAGAATTTAACAGGAGACACCATTGACTAGGAGACACCATTGACTAGGAGACACCATTGACTAGAAGACAGCATTTAACAGGAGACACCATTTCCTAGGAGACACCATTTCCTAGGAGACAGCCATGACTAGAAGACAGCATTTAACAGGAGACACCATTGAATAGGTTACGCAATTGAATAGGAGACACCATTGAATAGGAGACAGCATTGACTAGAAGACAGCATATTCAATGCCTGGCATATATGTACTATTGAATTATTTTTTTTAATAAAGATGGTTAGAATGAAATACGAAATTTCAGGAAACACAACGTGCTGCACTACAATTTGACACTATCAACAAAGACAAAGTCTTCATGAGATTTACAGACGAAACAGCGCAAACAGCGTTGATTGTCTCCGAGAGAAAAAGACGAAAACATACATTTGCCAAATAAGGAAATATGCCAAACTATGCCAGCAAGCTGATAAGTGAAGGCCACGTGGGAAAAGCCCAACGTAAAAAAAAACAAAAAATAACAATGTTGGCAGACACTAGCGCTCATTCTATAAATTGGCAAGTGATTATGGTACACTGGCGGATCCAGTGGGGGGAAGGGGTAGGGGCGATCGCCGCCCCTACTAGGATGAATAATATGCTGTAGATGTCAGGAGAATGTGTTTCTGCCATGAAAAATGCAAGAAAATGCTTGGCGTCGGGGCGAACCACTGGGGGGATGGGGGCTTGCAGCGTTCCCCAAGCCCCCCTAACTGTAAAGTGAAAGGCCACCAACATGACTGCTGAGAAACCCTGTTTTTATACTCTCTCTCACACACACACATATATAAATATACAAACTGCTTCCTAATGGCAAGAGTCTCAAATAGCCTCTGACAACCAGTCCAACTCCTGGCCTTCACGTGTGGCTCAGTTATTAAGTCCGGTGGAACTGTTTCCACTAACAGAAGAAGGGGCCAAAGCGCCTAAACCAGTAAGCTTCGGCATGAGGGCATGTTAGCCATATATATATATATATATATATGCTGTTTATATGCGCACATACAAATGGTTAGGTCTTACTGGGCCTTAGGATTGGGGTTTGGAAAAAAATCGCACCCCCCACTCAAAATTTCTGGGTCCGCTAGTGTTATGGTATAATGATAAATTATCATACTTAGTAATTCAGTCAGTACGATTGAACTCAGCTGACCTGGTTTGCGGCTAGGTCTTTCGATTATTTCAAAAAGACCTTTCTAGTCATCTCTCAAATTTCATCTCTTTAATTTAGACCTTTCCTTGGAAATATTGTTTATGGCGACCATGGATTTATTTACAAAGGTCAAGGTATTGACTAAACATTTGCGCATTAATAAGAAAGTACCTTTTTTTTTCTGGTTGACCTACTTTGTTTAAAACTTGCCCAGCTGGCTCAATGTGCAGTCAGGCGTGGTGTACTTTTAAAAAGCCGCCATCTTTAATAGATCGAACCACAAAGACGTGACGAGCCCAGTACAAATGGGGCACGACATGGCCCAAAATGTTCCGATGGGCCAAAATATCAAAATCAAACTAAATTAGGAGAAATGTTGACACCGCATCGACATTATAAGCTAGAAAAGTATAAATTAGATTCGTCAGCTGATCAAACAAGTCCTGTCAGCACACATCACTTGATGCATGAGGTATATGGGATATATCTGACGTATATGGCAGAGGAATGTCAAGAGGATGGCTGCCTGGTCGTGCGGTTTGCGCGCTGGACTGTCGTTTTGATTTATCGATGGTCCCGGGTTCAAACCCATCCCGCTCCCATCCCCCGTTGTCCTGCGGGAGGTCTGGACTAGGAAGTAAACTATCTTCAACTCTGGAAATATGGAAAACATTTTTTACAAAGCCTGGATGGATATAATACATTTTTTATGCAGAGATATTACTTTTTTTTTTTTACCAAGCAATGACTTGGTTAGATATCGTTGACTTGATTCGATGCCACTCGTTATAGAATGCCTGACGTCACAACCTGTGGGAAGTGAAGACCAATAGATCGTTTCCAAGTCGTACAGACCTGATACTTGGCAACGATCTATGGGCCTCCACTGCCAACAGGTTGCGACGTCGTTGCAAGACAGTGTTCAGGCCTTCTAATTGGTAATTGGTTTCGCCTAATTCTATCAAGACATCGACCTAGCTACCGCCCATAAAAAAAAGAAATTTAGAAAAAATTCTATGCAAATTTCTAAAACCCAATAATTGTTCGCTACAACCAATACAGTTTATAAATATAAATGAACTAGCTGGTTCTACTCCTTCAATACCTGTCTGTAATATTTGTTAGCTTCGGCATCATCCAACTGGTCCATCAGCCAGGTGTAGGCTGCAAAAGTTCCTCCAGGCTTCAATACACGTTTGGCTTCCAGTAAAAACCTGTTTCAGAAAAGTTTGAAAAAATATTAATTGTACAACTAGAATCATAATACCAAAAACATTTTACAATAACAATTGTGTTCTTAATTGCCCTGTTGTGTTTTCATTATAGTGCCAGAGACGAGTAGGTTAGAGTCCTGAGTTCAAATCGCGATGATCCTTTTCATTTTCTGTAAAAGATTGGTCAATGTCTTGGCCATTGGACACCCTGGTTAACTAAAGGCCATGTGAACACGTGATTTTCACTTTATTTTTAGTTCCCTTTTCAGACCTTGCGATCTATGGGGCAGATGACCTTTGGTCAAAGGTTAACGAGGGTGTCATGTGGCCAGCACAACGACCAACCTCCTTTCCTTTCCCAAAATTAAGTCAGGTACCCATTAGAGCTGGTTGGACTTAGACGCGCCTTAAAAATCCCGAATTTCAAAATCCCAGTCTTCACCAAGATTCGAGCCCAGGACCCCAGATTCGGAAGCCTATCGCCTAACCACTCTGTTTGTCTCATTGCCCAGATGTTCGCAAATAGCTGCCAGGTCAAATCATGTAAAAAAAAAAAATAAACAAAATGGAAATTTATTTTTAATGAAAAACTTCAAATGTAGACCAAATTTGTTTTACAACATTCAGAGATCCAAGTGTCTTCTCTGACATAAACCATCTAAAGCCAATAAATTTGACATAATATCTAACAGTTTGCTCAAACTCGTATTTGAAAATAAACAACCATGTCTTTTATCTGGCTTGACCTCTGACCTCGTTCAGGCAAACGCCTACATTATGCCAAGCGTTTGCTATACTAGATCAGCATTCCGATGAGAACTTATAAATCTAATTTATTAATGCGTCACATGATAATGCACAAACTCCATCGAGTTTTTTTTTTTTATTTATTTATTTACAATGACAGTGACGTCTGCTGACACACGATCTATATATATATCATTACAAAGGGCTTAGTAGGTGAGACAACTCTGTTATTATTTTCTACTAAATGCTACCCTTAGTAGTCTGCTCCTCGTTCACTTTTTAACTTTTGTATTGATTCTACAGTGCCACAGAAGGCTTCGAATATTATTAGAACCTTTTCAAATATGTTAGTATTAGTTTAGCAATAGTTTCGTATTCTGCACGCCGGATACACTAAATGGCTTGCTATTTATGGATGTTGATTTAGGCAACCCATTCTCTAATGGCACTAGAGAAGAAGGAGCATTTATATGAATTTGTCCCAGCAACTGAAATAAGGAAAATACCCGTATCTTTGTGTCTTTCTGAGTATTTTATAAGGATATGTTTTTGTATTTAAAAGTTATGCTTTAGTGCGTTATGAGTTGTAGATTATAGCTAAATTTATTTCTTAGTCTTCTGTCCGGAAGTGCCTCTCAATTTAGTCATTTAATTGATGGTGTTACTCTAGAGACAGATAGTACAAAGTGAGTATTCATTTGTTGTGAATCTTAAGGCTCTATTTTGCTTCTGTTCTTAGTTTCTTTCAGCTTTTTTGTTTAATTTAAGGTTTTTTTCCAGAAGACGTATTAACCTTATTAATCTATTAATTATTATTCTAATGAGGAATGAAATAACAAGCTCAGTCAGCATTTCAGTCACCACTTTAGTCACCAGTTTAGTCACCAGTTCAGTCACCAGTTCAGTCACCGCTTCAGTCACCCGTTCAAACACCAGTTCTGTCACCAGTCTATTCATCTGCTAAGTCACCAGTTCAGTCCCCTGTTCATTTACCTGTTTAGTCACCAGTTTAGTCACCAGTTTAGTCACCAGTCTATTCATCTGCTCAGTCACCAAATCAGTCACCAGTTCAGTCACCAGTTCAGTCACCAGTCTATTCATCTGCTCAGTCACCTGTTTAGTCACCAGTTCAGTCACCAGTTCAGTCACCAGTTCAGTCACCAGTTCAGTCACCAGTTCAGTCACCAGTTCAGTCACCTGCTCAGTCACCAGTTCAGTCACCAGTTCAGTCACCAGTTCAGTCACCAGTCTATTCATCTGCTCAGTCACCAGTTCAGTCCCCTGTTCATTAATCTGTTTAGTCACCAGTTCAGTCAGCAGTTCAGTCACCAGTTCAGTCACCAGTTCAGTCCCCTTTTTAGTCACCTGTTTAGTCACCAGTTCAGTCACCAGTTCAGTCACCTGTTTAGTCACCAGTTCAGTCACCTGTTTAGTCACCAGTTCAGTCACCTGTTTAGTCAACAGTACAGTCACCAGTTTAGTCACCAGTACAGTTACCAGTTCAGTCACCTGTTCAGTCACCTGTTTAGTCACCTGTTCAGTCACCAGTTCATTCACCAATACAGCCACCAGCCTTGCAAGACCTATTTTTTTAACGCAATGACACAACTTAGTTTACACATCCACATATTCATACACCCAGAAGGGACAAGTCCTACTTTTTCGTGTTGACCCAGTGAAGTCCAGTGGCGATGGTGACGAGGTCAACAGTTCCAGACTCAATCATGTTCAAATCCTCAGCGAGTCCAACATACGTTGTCAGATTGGGTATTCCCTTGGGCATGTTTTCTATCTGGTCCTCGCTTACATCCACACCAACCACCTGATTTAGACAAAACAACAACAACATATAATTGGTTAAAGCAATTAGTGATATTAAAGCAACAATTAAGCTGGCAAACTAAAGTAGCATTTATAATATTTGTTTTTCTTTTTCAGTACTTTTGTTAATGCCGGTCCTACAACAAGCAAACAGGAATCACTATCAAGTCACAAAACGACTTTGGCTCATCTCATAGTAATAAATAATACCTGGTCAGTGCGTTTTCCACTCTACACGCATAAGTCCTAAGGAGCGGCAGGTGCCAGATACCTGAGATGAACTCCAATTGGTGACAAGGCAGGGAGACCTAGACCTCCCGTAGTGCCCTGGTAAGGAACTCTGCTGTTTGGCGTAGTGCCTCGTAGCTTCCATACAAGCATAGTGAACCACTGGATAAGTCTTCCCGAGCTGCGGAGGTGCCAGATACCGTTTGGGATTAGCAGCAGCAGGTTCAGCTCGAATTGACCACTTTGTGCCTCAAGTTTGATAAAGATAACACTCTTTTTTTTCTCTGGGTTAACTCCCTTGGGTTTCACGTTTTTTTTTCTTTTTCTTCTCCAAGCTAGGTGACCAACCAATCCATACAAGCCCCACTTTCCTACCTGAAGCTTACTGGTTTAGGCTCGATTTGGTGCTTTCTCTTGTGAACATGTAAGACCAGAAGTTGGACTGGTTGTGATAGGCTATGGTACTTACTTGGTGAAACAGTTTCGTCAGGGGTAGAGTGGACTGTCCAGTACCACAGCAGACATCTACGGCCAGTTGATGGCCACTGGTTATGATTTGCTCATGATATGACATAATTGTGTCAAAAATGTCTGCAGGGTAGCGAGGTCTGTACGCAGCGTAACTTCGGGCCATCTGTTTCCCTGTGTAAAACGAATGAATGACTTCATCTGTTTCCGGTCCAGTTTTGGGAAAGATTTCTGAAACAATATTGATAACAACAAAAACTAAACGTATAACATTTTAAAACATGATCTAGAACTACGAATGAGATTTAAAAAAAAAAAAAAAAAGCTAAATGACATATCTTTGGACTGACTCACCCCCTGACAAACTGAATCACCTCTGACAAACTGAATCACCCCTGACAAACTGACTCACCCCTGACAAACTGACTCACCCCTGACAAACTGAATCACCCCTGACTATGTTGACTATGTTTATATTGTAATAAAAAGTATATATTATATATATATATATATTGTTCGCAAAGAAGTTATTTCAGTTATTTTAAGTTGTAAAAGTTATCATATAATACGCCTACAGCGGTTTGGCTTCCATGTCATCACAACTCTAGGTATGGAGGCCAATACGAGGAAAGCGCAAACATGGACGTCCTCGCATTACTTGGCGCCACACCTTCATGGAGGACCTCAGAGCAGCGGACACCAGGTGGGAGGAGGCTTCAGACATTGCCAATGACAGATCTTTATGGAGACAGCTTACCGCCCAATGCGCCGAACGGCGCGAGAGGGCCTAAGTAAGTAAGTACAGCGGTTTAGTTGTTTACCAGCAGTTAGGTGCTACAATTCAACGACCATCGACAACACAAAGACGAAATCCCATTTAACTGCTAATGTGTTTTTATGGCATTTCGTTTATATGGGTATTGTGATAGTTGTGAACTCCTTACTGGGATTATACTTGACACATAACGTACTAATACTTCTTTCAATATCTCAAAGAGAGGCCAGAGATGAATTAACAACAAAATAAAACTTTAATAAAAGTAATCAGGATAACTGTAGTGGTAGACAATGCATTAAATGTCGACTAGTAAATCTATACAAAATTATGAAAACTGACTTTTATATTACTTATATCGTACGATTATGCTCCATAACTCAGGCCTTTGACAACAATAATAAAACTCCAAGCGCCGTCACTCTGTCCCAACCAATAGACCAATGAAAAAATAGCAAATAATAATAATAAACATAGAATTTTTTAAAAATCTACAACCAAGGTTCTATCAACTGCTGTTTACAATCCTATATATACAAGCATAATCACCACAATGGGTATATAAATACTTGAGCCAATATTATATAAGTGTCTTACCTCTGAATCAGAGTATGTTGGCCATGCTTTGACCACAATCAAATACTCTTAATCAATGATGGCCTGGGGCCATAAGTTATGGTTGCCTGGTATGTGCTCTGGACTGTCGTACAGTGGTCATAATGGTACCGGGTTCAAACTTTGTCCGTTGCCATACTCGTCGTCCTGCGGCAGGTTTGGGCTAAGATGTAATTATCTTCAGAATATGAAGGAACATCCAAAACTAGTTAATCATTTTTTACAAGCCACTATATAATCTCTGAAATTCGTCAAAGCCTATTGTGCTACGCCCTCTGGACTGTCGTTTGTTAGTCTCAAAGTCCTGGGTTCGAATGAGACTAATATATATAGTAGACCTAAACACAGACCTGGGACATGGGAAACCTGTGGTAAGTGGAGACCAATAACTCGTTGCAATGTCACAGGTCTGTCACAGGTTGCCACGTCACAGGTTGCCACGTCACAGGTTGCCACGTCACAGGTTGCCACGTCACAAGGTTGCCACGTCACAGGTTGTGTTCAGACCTACTAAACGTATGGTCTGGTTCAAACCCTGCCCGTCGCCATCTCCATTCATCCTCTATGAGCTTTTATCTAGATCTAGGATGTGATTATCTTAAGAAACACCCGAAACATGTCATACATTATATAAAAGATCGAACCACTGTTGCCTCATCTTGCACTGTGCACTATTTGCACTGTTATAAGCTTTATGGGCCGGAAGCGGCTGTAGTTTAGGCCCCACTGCTCTAGATAATTACGTTGTATTAGACACCTAGTTTATAATATTAGTTATTTAGCGACGCACCATAGAAGACGTATATTGAACGGGACTAGGGACGTTTGGGATATTTTGGGTTAGAGACTGGAAATCAGCGATAGAATCCTCTAGGGTAAAGACGTGTTTATTTTGACAGAGACTTTTACTGTGGCCTTTTATTGGAATAAATATATGATGAACTGTTCATCAGTGTTGACCACATCTCTTTACTCGTTAAATCGATCGTCTTGTTTATACTGTTTTGTTGATCAACTACACTGAATACACCCGAACAATAAAGCTCAAACGCTGGCAGAGTAATTGATTGAAATTCAAACAGTCATCTAGAGTTGACCTCAGGGCAGTCTGAACAAGCAACATCACACTGGTCACGTTGTAACGAAGAAGACGTGTTCGTCAGTATTATCATTTGAAACTCTGCACAGCCACCAACCTCAAATGTCATATCGAAGTGTCTAGTAATCCCTACGACTCTTTACCATGCTGTATCTTAGAAGACTGGAGAGGGGGGGGGGTTTGGCCACCTGACTGTCACGCCCCACCATTTTACTTGCCAAAGTATTATTCTCAAGATTATGGTTAATTCATATGTAAAAGAAGCGGATGCTATACGCACTAACATGCTCAGTGTGACAAAGAATTTATATTTGCAACATTGGTAGGACTTTAAAAAAAGCGCGACACCCAAGAACAGATACCGATGTGTCATTATTGACTGCCACTCTTTATCTTGCTGTACATTCATCACATCTTGTCATTGCGTGTCACAACCTGTCATAGCGTGTCACATCCTGTCATAGCGTGTCACATCCTGTCATAGCGTGTCACATCCTGTCATAGCGTGTCACATCCTGTCATAGCGTGTCACATCTTGTCATAGCGTGTCACATCCTGTCATAGCGTTCTGTATCACCAAAGTCAATAACTAGAAGCGTAGAACATAGGTACAGTCTAATCAAAATGAAATCTAATACTGCGACAATGCTAGTCGGGCAGGTGGTTCTTCCTCTATATAATGGTCTACACAGGCACCATAGATAAACAAATAAGGGCCTAGTGGTGGCTCTTGTAATTTTTACAATTCTATAAAATTAATTCATTCATTCAACTCCTACCTTTTAATGTGGGATCGAGATGTGTTGAAGAAGAAGTCCCCATTGGTTTAGAACGACGATTTGGTGGAGGTCAAAAATGAGTTGTCGAATGTTCGAATTAATATTACCTGTAATAAAGGATATATATATACATATGAGCATCTTTGCTCTTCTTCAACATAGAGGTCTGCGCTGGCTCGGTCATGTCACTTGCATGCCAGATGGAAGAATCCCTAAAGACATCCTATGCGCTGAGCTTGCAGAGGGAGTCAGACCGAAGTGCCACCCAAGACTAACCTACAGGGATGTCTGCAAGCGAGACATGAGAACCACGGGCATCGACTAACCGTCACTAACGTATATATATATATATATATATATACTAGCCGGAGATTACCAGCGGCCTGCGGGCTTTCGCCTAAATGCCCTAGACACAGTCACTGATTTAGTTCATTAGAAACAATTAAAGAAAA
The DNA here is from genome assembly GCF_947242115.1 of Biomphalaria glabrata. Lineage (NCBI taxonomy): Eukaryota > Metazoa > Mollusca > Gastropoda > Planorbidae > Biomphalaria > Biomphalaria glabrata. Next base: position 46,118,397 of record NC_074719.1, read on the forward strand.
TATTAATGTTATAAGTAAGGTGAATGCATGAATTCATGAATGAAAAAATATTATGAATGGACAATGGAGCTAAAAATAGCTAATTGTCATGAATCCAATTTTTTTTTTAATGAAAACATTGGCTTGTGTATAGATCTATATTTAGAAGCACGCGATATCAAGAATAGAGTTGCACTAATGACGAACGAATGTATGTAAAAATGCTTTAGAAAAAAAAAATTGAATGTCAATTTGATTAAAATATGAAATTAATGAACTGTAGTTAGTATGTTGAACTGTTGAACTATAAAACTATCTTTGCTAAGAGAAGTTCTATCATCTTGGAGCTGAAATAATGTTTTAGACCTAGAAAAAGAGTTTCGTAACATTTCGGTCTGCGCATGCATGGTCGTAGCTGGGACCCCCCCCCCCGAAATGAAATCGCCCCCCCCCCTTGGGGGGGGGGGGAGACGGACTGTAGTGACTGATTTTTTTCTTTGATTTTGTTTATTTTAGGTGAGATTTTAATACTAAACCATCACTTGCCCCAGTGCAGCCAAGGGGGTTTTGAGTTTCAAACCCCTACCAGGGGGTTTTGAGTTTAAAACCCCCTAAAAGGGGTTTTGAGTTTAAAACCCCCTAAAAGGGGTTTTGAGTTTAAAACCCCTACATGGGGAGTTTGAGTTTTAAACCCCCTAACAGGGGGTTTTGAGTTTAAAACCCCCTCTTCTATAAAACAAAACAAAACAAATGCAAACGACAATACCCAAATTCCAAGAACACAGTTAAGGAAGATTTTGATTTTAAAACCCCCTCCAAAATTTACGATAGACCCCCTCTTCAATATGAAAAGAAAAGCAAATTATGCACTCAAAATGTTATGAGCGTAGCTAAATGGGTTTTGAATCAGTTTTAAGTTTAAACTCCCCTCCAGTGGAGTTTGAAGCTAAAAAATACATCTTCAATTTAAAAAAAAACAAATTACATGCTCTCTTAAATCTATGAGCGTAGCCAAAAGGGTTTTGAGTTTAAACCCCCCGCCAGCGGGATCTGAAGCTAAAAAATACATCTTCAATGTAAAAAAAAAAAGCAAATTACGCACTCGAAATGCTATGAGCTTAGCCCAAAATTGATTTTGAGTTTAAATCCCCCTTCAGAAGGGTTTGATGCTAAAAAAAACCTCTTCAATATAAAAAAAAAAGCAAATTACACACTAAAATTATTTGAGCGTAGCCAAGCCAATTGGGGGTTTTGAGTTTAAACTCCTCTCCTCCAGATGGTTTTGAGTTTAAAATCCCCCTACAGGGCGTTTTGAGGTGGAAAACCTCTATCTTCAATATTATTCTAAAGCAAACTAGTTACCAAATTCTATGATCGTAGATAAATGGGGTTTTGAATTTTAAAAAAACAACAACACAGCCCTGAGATTTTTTAGTTTAAAACCCCCAACAGATATTTTGTAAATTCATGTGTCAAAGTAAAAAACTTTATGTGCAAAGTGTAGTTCTTAAAAGTAGATCTAGATCTAAATCCTTTCGATCTTTTCTCATGTCAACTTTGTAAACAAAGCCTAGATCCATAGAATACTATAGCTTTAATAGAGTGGTTCAATTATTTTTTTTTTGAGGGTCTTAAGTTTGTTTTAGAGCTACAATGCATACACTACGGTCTAAGTTACTACCCAAAGAACATTTCTGCCAAGTTTTATCAAGATTGGTCAAACGGTTTTGATTTCTATTCCTAACATACATACATACATACATACATACATACATACATACATACATACATACATACATACATACATACATACATACATACATACATACGCCTTACTTTCTACTTTTTAGTATAAAGAAATACACAACTGGAGGTCATTTACAAAGGCCGCGGCATACACATTTGAGGCTAAAAAGAAAATCCGCTGCCGAAGACAGACGTAGACTGCGAAAAGAAAATCTAAATCGACCACCGGCGGACAATGATTATGTCTGTGCATGATTAGGCAAAGTATGAAGGCCGTTTCTGGGGCTGCGTATTCACGTGAAATACTGCATTCCTCATTAATCTTCGGACTCGACGACACGCCTTATTATGCATTAAACCTCCACTCAATACAAAAACAAAAAAAAATCATAATTTTTAAGCGGACAATTGCACATTACACAAACAAAAAGAAATACACTTTGTTTTATATGTTTCCGATGTCCGATGTATTCCTACATCCCATCCCAAACGAACGGCGTGTGGGCCCGAACCCATAAACATAAACACACATACCACGTGACCAGGCCGAGACAAATCGTCTTAAAAGGCCCTAACAATGACCTGCAAACGTCGCAGCCTGAGGGCAGTGTCACGGGTCTTTTTCGACGTGGCAACGAGTCATTTATTGGTTTCCACTGCCAACAGTTTTTGTTTGTTTGTTAAGGTCATCTGTTTGAGTGGCCCAGGGTTAACGAGCAGGGTGTCCAGCATGTCCAGCACAACGGCAAACCGCCTTTACTTTTCCCCAACTAAAATCAGGTACCCATTAGAGTTGGGTGGATGAATTAACATCCCCTGCCCTATAGGTCGCAAGGTCTAAAAGGGGAACTTAACGTTGACTTTACTGCCCACAGGTTGCGAATTCGCAGGTCAGTGCTGAGGGCTTCTAGAAGCGAAAGATCTCGACCATTCAATCATTATGGTGTAAAAGTGCGGTAAAGAAGCGGTGGAACAAAGATGAATAGATATGACAAACTAAAAAAAAGTGTGTTAATCTCCGACTTATTTTATGGAAATTGTGTTAGTTGTTGAACCCATACAGATTGATGGTGCCTGACGTGTACAATTTTTTTTCTGTATCTGCAGACGACTGGGGTTGGGGGGGGGGGGGTTGTCACATGATCGTCACACCCAACATTACTTGTCAGAGAAAAATTCTCAAGATGAATGGTTAATTGATATGAATCGGGAGATCTACCCAATTATATACTCAGTGTGTCAAATGGTTTATATTAGAAACATGGGTAGGACTTTAGAAAGCGCGACTCCCAAAAAAAACCACTCCATAAAATTATGAGACTAGTTTGTATCTATTCATACTAATACTGCACAACTTAGAGGTACCACAGATCCATTATTCACCATTATACAACATAGAAGTAGCTTAACAATGTTCTTCTCATCCAGATTATATAACTTGGAGGTAGCACTAATCTCCTTTTCATGATTATACAAATTATTGGTAGCGCTGATCTCCTCATCACGATTATACAACGTAGAGGTAGCACTGATCTCATCACGATTATACAACGAGGAGGTAGCACTGATCTCATGACAATTATTCAACGTAGATGTAGCACTGATCTCATGACAATTATTCAACGTAGAGATAGCACTGATCTCATGACAATTATACAACGTAAAGGTAGCACTGATCTCATGACAATTATTCAACGTAGAGGTAGCACTGATCTCATCACGATTATACAACGAGGAGGTAGCACTGATCTCTTGACAATTATGCAACGTAGAGGTAGCACTCCGGTAGCACTGATCTTCTAATCACGATTATTTCTATGACAGGTATACAGGTCACTAAATATTAATATGTAAACCAATACATAGCATGGTAGCACCCTAATTCCTTGAGTTACTTTCCTAGATTTTAATTAAAAAGAAAAACTAATGAAAATTCAAAAAGTAACAAAGATAAAGGAACATTTCTTATTCCAAGTGCTACAAGTTACAAGTTATCTTTTCTTTCCTAATACCAGTAGGGAGTGACCAGCGGGTATTGCATCAAGATAGAGAACTTAAAATGCACAACTAAATTGACATATGGATACAAGATGGACGGACTTACCTTTTGATTTGACGTAGCGTCTTATAAGATCTTCATCCAAATTTATTTTTCTCTTTCAATCCGTTAATAAATGTTCCACAAACTTTGAATACTTTTAATATCACCAGAGAGATTACACGCAGAGATGGTCTTAAACTTTCGCTGCCAATGTTTGCGATGTCTAGCTAGATTTCGGTGATGTCCCCTTTTGCTATGGTTTATATTTGGTTATCACGTGACTTTAATAAATAGAAAGGAAAGCCTTATGGCACCAAAAGGGAGCTCATTTCTTGCTTCGTTTCACGCATGACGTAGCAATGACAATGCTTGATAATGCCCACATACTAATAGAGTCAAACCCAAAAAAAAAAAAGTTAAAACGAGTTCCCTCCCTTCCTCTTATCTAACATATTTCAATAATAGCTACAAATACTTGACCAAATTTCTATTTTTAGTGCCATCTTTTTTTTTTTTTAATAAATTCCTCAAACCTTAACACGCCTGCAACAATGAAAATGAAAATTGTTACTAATCTATATCTATAACTGTTCTGTAACTGTTCTTTGGTATCTATAAACAAAAGATATTGCCTTTATTATACAATCGTTGCATAAAATACCACATTTAGTCTTTTCTCAATTTTGGAAAAAAATGTCTTTGAGGTGGCATAACAAAAATGGCCAAAATTTATTTTAGTCAGTCAGTTACAGAAATCCTATGCCGAACTGGGAGTCGATTTTGAAGTGATTTAGATTTTAGTTGAAATTATTATTTCCCTTGTTTCCACATACATCTACTTTCAAGTTGAATCTGTGTTTATTTGTGAATAAAAGTTAGGGAGTTGTTTTTTTTTTATTAAGAAGTTTACGTTTATTTCAAGCTCTAGATTTAGAATGGAGTGCACCTCAATCGGTTTATGCCGTACTAGCATTTTGGAGCTACAAAACCAACGAACGACTAGCAACACCGTTTTATGCTCTAGGTCACTCTAGGGCAACTAGGGAAGAAGCAGCACTTGTACAAATTTGTCCCAGCACGTGGAATAATATTCTATGCCTTTAGCTTTGTGTCTTTCTGAGTATTCTATTAAGTTGTGTTGTTGTATTAAGCTATGGTTCAGTGTTTTATGAATTCTTGCTGCTGTACTTCTTAGTCCTCTGACCTAAATTTCAGATATGTATAATTTAATGTAAAAAAAAAAAAGCTTTTCAAGTCTCGGTCTGGCTGATGTTTAATGTTCAAAACGATGATTAAACGAAAGTGTGCAGTTAAAAACTTGTACCGAATTGAGACCCACAATATAAAAATGCTTCAAAGAGTGGACAGGCATGTCACTAGAAAGGATTCTACTTATGGCAAAAGACAGAGAGAAATATAGTAAGACGGTCCACAGATCATGTGTGGTGCCCCAACGGTTCAACAGACTGATAGATAGGTCAGACCAGGTCTCTTGTTTTACGAAAGTATAGTATTTTCACACCAGAAATTAATCACAGTTATCTTTCCTTTGTTTGCACTTTAAATTTATGATCCGCCTTGTGCAGTATGTACAATAAAATACACCAAGAGAGAAAAAGAAGGGGGTGCAATATGAAGAAATGTGATGGTAATATAATTATCAGCTTAAGAAAATGCAAAGAGGAAGATCGACTAAGATTTTTAAAAAATTGAATCTCCAGTGCTAAAAGGTACGCAGAAATGTTTGTTTGTTTGTAAAATGTTTTACATAATTCGGATGTTCCTTCAGAGTTGAAGATAGTTTACTTCCTAGTCCAAACCTCCCGCAGGACGACGGGGGATGGGAGCGGGCAGGGTTTGAACCCTCGACCGTCGATAAATCCGAACGACGGTCCAGCGCGCAAACCGCACGACCAGGCAGCCATCTACTGGTATACCTTTGGAAAACAAAAAAAAACTAGCTTAACTGCACCGGATAGACTAAAAAAGACCGCTATTTTGAGATTTGTTTTACGCAATAGAAGAAAATCTTAAAACACTTCTTTATACATCCCAAAAGAAAAAAAAAACCTAAATTATGAATTAATCTTTATGCATGAAAATTTCAAATAAAAGGGAAGTCTCCTTGGTATTTAAGTTTGTTAGATGTTTCTCTAATTTTAGAACCATATTTCTGAAGGGAACGGGGGGGAAACCAAAAGACCTTGACCTTACTTGTTTTATTTAAAAAAAGAAAAACTGGTCCCGTTTGTGTTTTGTTGCTGTTTTTTTTTTTGTTAAAAGTACATCTGCAAAAAATGTTAGAACTAGGGTGGGGTGACCTTATGACTATTTCGGTTAAGACCGGTTCAAAGAAAAGGCACTAGTTCTCCCGCGTTTCAAACCAAGTATGACTCGTAACATTGCTTGAATTTACGTCATAGTGTCACAGCGTCAACTGTACCGGTAAAGAGTCTGTAGGAATTTAAGAAAGTAGAAAAAATATTCTTAATGAATGTAATTGATGATTTTTTAAATTACAAAATTGGGAATAAAAAAGAGAATGTACATTTTAGTGAGCTATGTGTGGGTGGCTGTACTATGTGTGGGTAGTTGTGTTATGTCAACCAGTTATGTGTGGGTAGCTGTACTTCATGTGGAAAGTTGTATTTTGTGTGGATGGTTGTATTATTTGTGGATGGTTGTACTGTGTGTAGGTAGTTGCGTTATGTGTGGGTAGTTGTATTTTGTGTGGATGGTTGTATTATGTGTGGATGGTTGTACTGTGTGTAGGTAGTTGTGTTATGTGTGTGTGCTTGTACTTTGTGTGGATGGTTGTGTTATGTGTGGGTAGTTGACTAGTTAGTTGTGTTATGTGTGGAAGATTGTTTTCTGTGTCGGGTGGTTGTATTATGTGTGTAGGTAGTTGTGTTATGTGTGGGTGGTTGTGTTATTTGTGGGTAGCTGTACTACATGTGGGGGGTTGTACTATGTTTGGGTGGTTGTGTTATGTGTGGGTGGTTGTACTATGTGTGAGTAGTTGTGTTATATATGGGAGATTGTGGTATGTTTGGGTGGCTCTAATGTGTATGGAAGGTTGTACTATGTGTGGAAGGTTGCGTTATATATGGGTGGGTAGTTGTACTATGTGTGGAAGGTTGCGTTATATATGGGTGGGTAGTTGTACTATGTGTGGAAGGTTGCGTTATATATGGGAGGGTAGTTGTAATATGTGTGCAAGACTGTGTTATGTGCCGGAGATTGTACTATTTTGTGTTGTTGTAATATGTGTGGGAGATTGTGAGTTCTGTGGTTGGTTTTGGTTTGTATAGGTGTTTATGATATGCAAGAGTGGCTGTGCTAAATTGGTTATGTTACGTATGTGTGGTTGTTTTATGTGTGGATGGTTCTTATATATGTGGGTAGTATTGTTATGTGTCGTTAGTTGTGTTATTTATGATTGGTGGTGTTTTGCATGGGTAGTTCTGTCATGTGTGGGTGGTTGTGTTATGTGTGGGCTGGTTGTGTTATGTGTGGGCTGGTTGTGTTATTTGTGGGCTGGTTGTGTTATGTGTGGGTGGTTGTGTTAAATGTGGACTGGTTGTGTTATTTGTGGGCTGGTTGTGTTATTTGTGGGCTGGTTGTGTTATGTGTGAGTGGTTGTGTTAAATGTGGACTGGTTGTGTTATTTGTGGGCTGGTTGTGTTATGTGTGGGTGGTTGTGTTAAATGTGGGCTGGATGTGTTATGTGTGGGCTGGTTCTGTTATGTGTGGGCTGGTTCTGTTATGTGTGGGCTGGTTGTGTTATGTGTGGGCTGGTTGTGTTATGTGTCAGTGGTTGACTTCGATGACTAAACATGAATGAATCTGTGTCCCAGGGTCGTGAAATACAAACCTGTTTCTCCGCTAATTGAAGTGACTGAGCTGTCAGATGAATTTTGCTTATGACTTTTGAAACCTGGAACAGACAAGGTTAAGTAAAAGAAATAATTATGGCGAAATTTCAGCTTGATCGGAGATTGGGTGTCTGAGAAATAACGTGTACAATTTATTTTTACCAGACAGACAGAAAGACAAACAAACAGAGTGAGTTGATATAAGCTGAGAACACAAGAATCAATAAAAAATAACCCATTAGTTAATTAATATTTAGTAATTAATTCTTTTGTTTGGTACCTCGAACAAGGGGAAGAAATTTTACTTGACTGATGTGGTGGTATAAGCTGAGTTAGTCCCCTTTGTAGGTTGCCGCTCTAAATTACAATGAACGCTATATAACTATACAATATTCTCAAGTCATAAGAACCACACGAGCAAAGTGGTTAGCATGTCTGCCCGGGAGGCTTGAATAACGAGTTCAAATTCAAGTCTGTGCCATATTTTGTTGATGCTTTTAAAAACCAGTTACGTTCAAATCCACCCTACAAAACTTTAGTAGTCAACTAATAGAAAGGAAAATTAACTCTAGACAACGTTTAGTGCTGTGATGATCTATGCCAGTGTTGCCCAAAATACGGCCCGCGGGCCACAAGCGGCCCTCAATGTGGCTTTATCCGGCCCGCCGAAATGTCCGCACAAGGTGGAGAAAATCCCCTCTAAACACACACACACACAAAATATTGAAAAAAAAAATCTTTCCCAACATTGGGGTGAATGGATCGGTACCGATAATAAGCTAAAATATTTGTTTTATAAAAAAAAAGTGTCTCTTTTTAAAGAACATAACATTAAACAGCTTTATGAAACCAAACACATAATTGAGGCACATTCTTGGCTTGACATGTACCGGTAATTGTTAAATTACATCTAAAGTGGAGGATTGATGAGAATATTTACCAAATTAAATTTTTTTATTTTTTTTTTACCAATTCCTTTATTTATTTATTTATTTTATATGGTCAGCGACATGAGTGTCGGAATTTAAAATGGCCCGCCGGTCGAATAAGGTTGAGCATTACTGATCTATGCTAGTGCCGGCCCTACTATTTTTTTTTAACACGGAATCATTTGTGGTAGCTACTGGCTGTGAATGGCTTGCTATGAAGTCTCTCGATTAGTTCAAAGTTTTAAAATATTCATTTTTATTCTCTTAAGTAGCCTCGGGGTGTAATAAACTGAACCAATAAAGAAGGCAGTTTTCAAGCTATTGGTGATACTAGACAATTTGTTAATTATTTTTTTATGAGTTTTTTTATACAGAGAGAGAGACAGACAGACAGACAGACAAGAGAAACAGACAAGAGAGACAAAAAAGAGAGACAGCAGAAAAGAGAGACTGAAAAGAGAGACAGAAAAGAAAGACAGACAGACAAGAAAGATAGGTTGTCATGTAGTAAGATGTCATGCAGTATGATGTCATGTTGTATGATGTCATGTAGTAAGATGTCATGTAGTAAGATGTCATGCAGTATGATTTCATGTAGTATGATGTCATGTTGTATTATGTCATGTACTACGATGTCATATAGCAGGATGTCATATAGCAGGATGTCATGTAATGTGATGTTGTATATTATGATGTCATGTAGTACGATGTCATGTAGAATGATGTCATGTAGAATGATGTCATGTAGTATGTCATGTAGTATGATGTCATGTATTATGATGTCATGTAGTATTATGTCATGTAGGATTATGTCATGTAGTGCGATGTCATGTGGCAGGATGTCATGTAGTACGATGTCATATAGCAGGATGTCGTGTAATGTGATGTAATATATTATGATGTCATGTAGTACGATGTCATGTAGTACGATGTCATGTAGTACGATGTCATGTAGTACGATGTCATGTACTATGATGTCATGTAATATGATGTCATATACTATGATCTCAAGATCGTTATTCGCTTGAGCACTGCAAGCCATCACCTTTCCCCTGGCCGTGCAATAAGTGCTTTGGACAGTCGGCTTGATGGTCCTTAGTTTGAACCACACCCGCTGTCATAGCTAGAGAGGAGGATCCTTGCAATGGAATTAAGATCCTTTAAAAGGATCCTAAGTATCACATACAAAGACTGCATCACAGACGAAGAGATTAGAATCAGAGTCACAGGGTAATAAAGGTAATTAGGCCCCACGAGAACCCGCTGAACATTGTCAAAAGGGCAAGGGATGTTTTTTCTCGAGATATGTTGACTATAATTTAAGAAACACTTAACCTTTATACCAAAGTCTATTTCACTAAACCAGTGATTCCCAAAGTGTTCTATATAGACCCCCCCCCCAGGCGTCTATGAAGACTTCCAAGGGGTCTACGAAAGTGAAAAAAAAGATTTGGGGGGGGGGGGGGGGGGGTATGACATGAGTGGACCTCATTAGAGAAGGTTGCAATTTTAATTTTGATTTCACATCAATGAAATAAAATATTATCTCACAGAAACATTAAGTATCTATAACTTATTATTCTTTGAAATTCAAATTCTATTATATTATTTCAGTTTTTAAAATAGTGTAAATGTTAAATACCTCATTCAAATAGCTTATTTTGGTCTATAGGTAACTAATCTTTGTTATGGCCTAATCTGGAATAAAAATTTAGTGTAATGTTTTTAAAATTTTTCTTTGTCCTTGTTGAACGTTTGTTGCCAAATGTGAGTATTTTGTAACAAAGTTTATGTGTGTGATAACTTGAATGATGTAAAAATGTAGAGTAATGTAGACTCTAGTAACTCTAGTAGATTTCAAACTAGAAATCTAGATCTAGTCTAAATAATTATTATGAGCTCACAGTCTGGATTGCGGTTTCCACACAAACTGTCTTTGTAACCTTGTTTGTAACCTTGTTTGTAACCTTGTTTGTAACCTTGTTTGTAACCTTGTTTTAATTCATTTATATTTTGATCAAATTTTTCCATCGTAATGTTGTTACGTTGTAATGTGATTTAATAATAAATTATACAACAAACTTAAATACCAAAATAAAAATGGACGAATATATCTCTTGTTCTCTAGATGACAAATACGTTAGACACAAACACACATAAAAAAAAACATAGATATGTATCATTTTTAATGGACCTCATTCACCAGTCATAAACAAACAACATTTTGCCACGTGGTTCTCTATCTCATCTATACAAACTACGATCTAATTTTCAATACACAGTGGCTGTCACGTGACAGTTTTTTTCGTTGTTTTATCAATATGATCACGTGACTAAATATTGTTTGTTTACGACTGGTGAATGAGGTCCATTGTAGAAATAATACAATAAACATAAACAATGTGATCAAAACATTTCGCGTCCAAACATCCCCTGCGCCAAAAACGACCATTACGCCTAAAACGACCATTGCGCCTAAAACGACCATTGCGCCAAAAACGACCATGGCGCCAAAAACGACCATTGCGCCAAAAACGACCATTGCGCCAAAACGGTTGCGCAAAAACGGATGCGCCAAAGCGTCCTGCTTCGCTGGTAAAGGCCTTCCTTCAGGTAACAGTACCGAGGGAGGGACGAAGAGGTAGATTGAGAAGACAACATTGCAAAATGGGCAAGTCTGTCATTGACAGAGATACCATCAAAGGCAAATGACAGAGTAGAATGAAGAAAGATGTACGACAGGTCGTGTGTGGTGCTCAACGGTACAACATGGACACCAGGTGGAAAGAGACTTCAGACCTTGCCAGTGACAGATCTTTGTGGACACATATTGCCGCCCATTGCGCCTGCGCGGGAGGATCTATCCTATCTTATCTTATCTTATCTTATATAATACAGACGTTACTTCAAAAAAAGAAGATGATTACGTCCTACGCGTCATGCATTTAGTCATGCATATTAACCAATGACTTAAACTCTGCCAAGTCACTGGTTTTCCTGGCTAGCTCAGGCAACCCATTCCAAGCTCTAATAGCACTAGGGAAGAAGGAGCATTTGTACAAATTTGTCCTAGCATTATTATTATAGCTTTTATATAGCGCTACTTTCATGCTTATAGCATGCTCAGAGCGCTTTTGGTCCAATCTCATTTGTGGACCAGTGGGGGGGGGGGGGGGTATCTAGGAGTTGGTTTTCCGTGCTGCCAATAAAGCAGCTCAGTAAGCACTACTCTGCCCGAGTCGGGTGTCGAACCTGGAGCCCCCTTCTAGGTAGCCAAGCCAAGCCAAGTTCAAGCTCACTTTGCCTCTCCACTGCATAAAATACCGTATGGGACAATGAAACATCTTAGTCTTATTAAGTACACCGTAGTATACTAATGAAGTCTCATTTCATCTTATTATAATTTAAAATATAAGCAATTAAAAATGGTGTACATTTCTGTGACTATTGCTGAAGAAGAGGGGAAGGAGGGTCGACAACTCGTCAAATTTAATCTCTTTAATCCGCAAAGGAGGAAAACAAAGTGCTTCCCATTCCCTCCTTTTTAATATTCCGCCTTGTGGTCTACGTGAGTTTCATCCCTTGTCGTCGCTTTTACCATAAAAAGACACAACGGTTTTGTGTTTCTTTCTTTTTCAAGCGTAATTGGAATTTGTATCACTATAATGTATCTCTTCTGAAGATCTAGACATGTCTACTGGTTCAAATATATACTCGCTTTATAGTATAAAGGAGGTATTATCTTTTTTTTTTTTTAAGTATTTTATATGTTTCCTTTGTTGTGATAATCCTATTCGTTTTGAGTTAGCAAAAGATTCTTTTAACTGACTTTGTGTTTTTATGAATGTCATTTAAATTACGCAAATGATCTTTTGGATATTGACATTAAGTTTATAATATGTGTGTTGACTTTTGTCATCTTTTGTATTTCGATTTGAATTTGTATTTTTTTTTTATTTTATATTTATCTTTTATATTATAGAATGTTAATAACGTCATAGCTAATATTACCAAGTGACTTCATTTTGCTTCTGCACAAATTAGTTTAAAGATACGATATCCATATGATGAATGAATTAGGGCGTTTAAGCATCACTGTTAACGGGAGTCCAAGCACTTTACAGTATTATCAGCTGCGGGAATCCATTATTATACATAATGCAATTATACACGAAACACTGAACCATAATCTTCAAATACAAAAACAAAATGATAATAGATTTTAGGAAACATAAAGACCATCTAGCAGAAATTCAGATAAATAACCAAACCGTAGAAGAAGTGCAAGAATATAAATACCTAGGTACAGCCATCAACAACAAACTGAAATGGAGTGAACACTGTCAAAAGCTTTACACCAAACTTCACCAACGTCTTTTCTATCTTAGAAAGCTAAGGAAGTTTAACATCGACAAAACAATAATTAAACTTTTTTATACAGCAACCATCAGCAGTCTAATTAACTTTGCTATTACCTGCTGGTATGGTAATACTTCACTGGCAAAAAGAGTTAGACTAAATAGACTAATTAAAAAAGCATCGTATATCACTCGAACACAGCTGCCTTCTCTTGAAGAGCTATTTCACGAAAGATGCCTTTCCAAAACACGATTCTTAAAGACAACCTACACCCATTAAACTGTTACATAAGATCTGAACAAAGTGGTCGTCTCCTTTCCGATAGAACTAAAACAGAAAGATTTAAAAACTCCTTTATCCACTTTCGGTCAGAGTGTTACAAGATCATCTGTCGTCATTGAGAAGTACATAGAAGTCTAATTTATAAAGCGCTGGTTATGAGTGTGTATGTGTTTTCGTGTGTGAATGTTGTTCGTATTTGCATCTATATTGTTATTGTTACAGTAGTTACGCTGAGGTTGTCAATTGTAGTAAAACTAAATTTCCATTTGATTGGATCAATAAAAATCTTATCTTATCTTAAAATTTAATAAAATACTCAGAAAGACACAAATATAAAGGCACATTCTTCGTTCCATATTCTAGGACAAATTTCTACAAATACTCCTTCTTCTCTAGTGCTATTAGAGCATGGAATGGGTTGCCTGAGCTAGCCAGGAAAACCAGTGACTTGGCAGAATTTAAGTCACTGGTTAATATGCATGACTAAATGCATGACGCGAGGACGTAATCATCTTTTTTTGAAGTAACGTCTGTATTCTATAAGATTAGATTATCCTAGCGTCCACGATGGGACATCCTAACCTTGACAGTAAAATGGGAAGGTGGCTTAGAAATACATGGTAGTGTTCCTACCATAGTAGTTCTCCCATGCTGCTGGCCCTAATACCACAATGTTCCCAACAAGGTACTGGAACTAATACCACAATGTTTCCAACAAGGTACTGGAACTAATACCACAATGTTCCCAACAAGGTACTGGAACTAATACCACAATGTTCCCAACAAGGTACTGGAACTAATACCACAATGTTTCCAACAAGGTACTGGAACTAATACCACAATGTTCCCAACAAGGTACTGGAACTAATACCACAATGTTTCCAACAAGGTACTGGAACTAATACCACAATGTTCCCAACAAGGTACTGGAACTAATACCACAATGTTTCCAACAAGGTACTGGAACTAATACCACAATGTTCCCAACAAGGTACTGGAACTAATACCACAATGTTTCCTACAAGGTACTGGAACTAATACCACAATGTTTCCAACAAGGTACTGGAACTAATACCACAATGTTTCCAAAAAGGTACTGGAACTAATACCACAATGTTTCCAACAAGGTACTGGAACTAATACCACAATGTTTCCAACAAGGTACTGGAACTAATACCACAATGTTTCCAACAAGGTACTGGAACTAATACCACAATGTTTCCAACAAGGTACTGGAACTAATACCACAATGTTTCCAACAAGGTACTGGAACTAATACCACAATGTTTCCAACAAGGTACTGGAACTAATACCACGATGTTTCCAACAAGGTACTGGAACTAATACCACAATGATTCCAACAAGGTACTGGAACTAATGCCGCAGTGTTTCCAACAAGGTACTGGAACTAATACCACAATGTTTCCAACAAGGTACTGGAACTAATACCACAATGTTTCCAACAAGGTACTGGAACTAATACCACAATGTTCCCAACAAGGTACTGGAACTAATACCACAATGTTTCCAACAAGGTACTGGAACTAATACCACAATGTTCCCAACAAGGTACTGGAACTAATACCACAATGTTTCCAACAAGGTACTGGAACTAATACCACAATGTTCCCAACAAGGTACTGGAACTAATACCACAATGTTTCCAACAAGGTACTGGAACTAATACCACAATGTTCCCAACAAGGTACTGGAACTAATACCACAATGTTTCCTACAAGGTACTGGAACTAATACCACAATGTTTCCAACAAGGTACTGGAACTAATACCACAATGTTTCCAAAAAGGTACTGGAACTAATACCACAATGTTTCCAACAAGGTACTGGAACTAATACCACAATGTTTCCAACAAGGTACTGGAACTAATACCACAATGTTTCCAACAAGGTACTGGAACTAATACCACAATGTTTCCAACAAGGTACTGGAACTAATACCACAATGTTTCCAACAAGGTACTGGAACTAATACCACAATGTTTCCAACAAGGTACTGGAACTAATACCACGATGTTTCCAACAAGGTACTGGAACTAATACCACAATGATTCCAACAAGGTACTGGAACTAATGCCGCAGTGTTTCCAACAAGGTACTGGAACTAATACCACAATGTTTCCAACAAGGTACTGGAACTAATACCACAATGTTTCCAACAAGGTACTGGAACTAATACCACAATGTTTCCAACAAGGTACTGGAACTAATACCACAATGTTTCCAACAAGGTACTGGAACTAATACCACAATGTTTCCAACAAGGTACTGGAACTAATACCACAATGTTTCCAACAAGGTACTGGAACTAATACCACAATGTTTCCAACAAGGTACTGGAACTAATACCACAATGATTCCAACAAGGTACTGGAACTAATACCGCAGTGTTTCCAACAAGGTACTGGAACTAATACCACAATGTTTCCAACAAGGTACTGGAACTAATACCACAATGTTTCCAACAAGGTACTGGAACTAATACCACAATGTTTCCAACAAGGTACTGGAACTAATACCACAATGTTTCCAACAAGGTACTGGAACTAATACCACAATGTTTCCAACAAGGTACTGGAACTAATACCACAATGTTTCCAACAAGGTACTGGAACTAATACCACAATGTTTCCAACAAGGTACTGGAACTAATACCACAATGTTTCCAACAAGGTACTGGAACTAATACCACAATGTTTCCAACAAGGTACTGGAACTAATACCACAATGTTTCCAACAAGGTACTGGAACTAATACCACAATGTTTCCAACAAGGTACTGGAACTAATACCACAATGTTTCCAACAAGGTACTGGAACTAATACCACAATGTTTCCAACAAGGTACTGGAACTAATACCAAAATGTTTCCAACAAGGTACTGGAACTAATACCACAATGTTTCCAACAAGGTACTGGAACTAATACCACAATGTTTCCAACAAGGTACTGGAACTAATACCGCAGTGTTTCCAACAAGGTACTGGAACTAATACCGCAGTGTTTCCAACAAGGTACTGGAACTAATACCGCAGTGTTTCCAACAAGGTACTGGAACTAATACCGCAGTGTTCCCAACAAGGTACTGGCCCTAATACAGCAGTGTTCCCAACATGGTAATGGCCCTAATACCGCAGTGTTCCAAACAAGGTACTGGCCCTAATACAGCAGTGTTCCCAACAAGGTACTGGTCACACCATGGTAGTTCCCCAGACATTGTGGTGATAACAACAGGGATTTATTTTCTCTCCCTATTTCTGTAATGATTTGCGACGTGAATTCCATCGTATTTGAACATGTGTCCAGTGAACCAAGTTCCCTATAAAAATTAGCAATGTAAGTCGGTGTCTATTAGGTATCATTATAAAATAGCTTTACATTGCAAGCTAATCTTCTCTACTACCCATGGGATTTTGAAAAAATAAACAACTTTGCGTCGTCCCCAACTTTTGGGGCGCAATCCACAGCTAGAGAGGAGACTTGGTGGTTGAGTGGTAAAGCGCTTGGCTTCAGAACTGAATAATCCCAGGTTCTAATCCTGACGAAGACTCGGATTTTTAATTTCGGGATCTTTATGGCGCCTCTGAGTCCACCCAGCTGACATTAGTTTGGGAAACGTAAAGGCGGTTGGTCGTTGTGCTGACCACATGACATCTCCGTTAAACGTGCAGAAACAGATGACCTTTACTTGACATCCTCTGGCCCATAGGTTAGACGGCCAAGGTATAAGATGTTTTCAGCAGATCATTATTTTTTCTCCCTGTCAATATGTGTAATAAAGTATGTGTATGGGATGGGTATAGTTTTAAAGTCGACTTCATTGTTATTTCTCTATATCTGTCTCATTTTCAGATCCTGGAAAGCATCTTCGGCAGAGTGGTTAGTAATGCAGTCTAAGTATCTATTTCCGAACTGAAGTCTTGGGATTCTGATGCAAATACGGTTTCTGTCCAGTAACTTTCACAAAATCAGGCTGCTAAATTTGGTAACACGAAATTCAAGAACCAGAACTCCGATCTACGTCGAGAGCTGACTAATAAACAATCAATAATCTGGAGGCTCACAAATATAATTCCATAAAAATTGTGATTTATAAAAAAAAAAATATTAATCAGATGTTTTTTTTTACAACATCTAAGACTCATTGATGAGTATACATGTATTTATTTTAGATAGCTTGTAATTAGCGCCACAGACATAGGATTGAAAACATAAATTGAAAGTAAAGCGACATATGTTAATGTGAATGGGATCGTCCTAATGCAAATAAATTGTACTTGTCGAAGAGAGATCAATAGACTATTTTTCTTTGAAAAACCAAGAAACTATCAACACAGTGTTGAAATTATTTCCATAAGTATTTATGTTAAAACCATGTCGCTTTCCAGTATGCCAATAGTTCGGCTTATCAAACACTGTATGTCGATCATTGCACTGATGGTTTTCATTTTTATAGGTTATTTGTTGGGAAAGTCGAAAGAAATAACATTTATCGAAATATTTACAGACATGACCGACTACAGCAGTAGTCTTGTGTTAGTCCTATCGCATGTGTTTGTAGTTATCAGACTTCCATTTTGTGTCTTCAATTTTTTGGGGCTAGTTTTCTTGAATAACTTTGAAGCGAGACCCAAACTGCAGTTTTCTTTACAGGAGTGCCCGTTCTTGGTATTTCGTGTCGTCACCAAGGGACTGTACCCAGAACTTGTGAAAACAAACGTCCGGCTTAATCTTCAGACCTGCACAGATTTTGGTCTGAAACATTTCACTATTCAGGTCGTCAGTGATATTTCTGTGAATCTTTCAGCAGACGATCGATGCAGGGAAATAACTGTCCCAGTGGGTTACAAAACAAAAAATGGCAGTCTTTTCAAGGCACGGGCGCTGCAATATGCCTTGGAACCCGAGGCTGATATTCTTAAATCAGGGGACTGGGTCGTCCATTTGGACGAGGAGACGCTGCTGACAGAAGATGCTCTAATAGGGATCATTAACTTCGTCAGTTCGTCTGAACATTCCATAGGTCAAGGTCATATTACGTACGACAACGGTGAGATTGTCAACTGGATCACGACATTAGCTGACTCTAGTCGGGTGGGAATAGACTACGGCTGCCGAAGATTTTGCATGAGCGTTCTCCACAAACCAGTGTTTGGATTGAAAGGATCTTTCGTGGTCGCTGAGGCAAATGTTGAAAAGCTTATTGGCTTTGACTATGGACCAGATGGCTCTATCGCAGAAGACTGTTATTTCGCCTGTCTCGCATACAGTAAGGGCATCAGCTTCGGATTTGTGGAAGGCACGATGATTGAGCAGAGCACTTTTACAATCCAAGACTTTATCAAACAGAGGCACAGGTGGATGCATGGGATTTACCTAACAGCTTTAAGTCCCATAATCCCTGTAAGGTACAAATTAGGGCCCATTCTACTTACTTTGTCCTGTGGTTTACTCCCTTTGAACCTTTTCCTTAATGTCTTAAAGTACATTTGGGCATTGCCCACAACACTGTTTCTCGACATCTCATCTGACTTGATATGGGGCACAAACGTATTCATGGCCCTCTTTGGCACTTTTAAAACATTTAATATCCACCATTATAGTATCTGGAAATATTTCTTTCTAATAATGACATCGGGTATTTGCTGCAATCTAATACGCATTGTGCAATATATGAATTCTGTTAAAATATTCTGGATGCCTAAAACCACAATCAATTACTTTCATTTCCACATTGTTGACAAGGAAAGTAAATCAAAAGGTCTACTTAAACTAGATTAACACTAGATGGCAATTGTTTGGTCTGCGTTTCCACAGGCAAAATTTGTAGGTTACTGTTGAGACTGGCAAAATATATATAGAACGAATAGGCCAATCAGCTTGGCATTTTGAAAAACTGAAATCACGAAAGCATTATTTAACTTTGAAATTTCATGTATTTAAAAATATATATGTTGGTGATTTTTAAGATAAATTATACAGAGTGCATGACGCTGAATTGAAAGTCATTGTTGCCAACATAATTTTAAAAAATTTGTTTATAATTGAGATAACATCTCAAACTGTGGCAGTTAAGCTTCGTATCAAATAAACTTTGTTACTTCTAGTTAGTTGATCATTTGTTATTAATTTTTTTTTTTTTTTTAAAGTCTAACACTTTCTCCATATACTTATCAACAATTCTGGTCTATGTATTTTGCTCACCGGATATACCATTATTTCCCTGACAACACAAGAAATTATTTTTTTTTATTAACCTATTAGTTAATTAACTATTGGTAATGAATTATTAAGTTTGTTCTATTGCACAAGGGAAAGAAGTCGTAATTGACAGATGTGGTAGTATAAGTTGAATTAGTCCCCTTGAGGAATCATGAGCCCTGAGTGAATCTTTTTTTATGCATTAAAAAAAAAAAGGATCCTGTTGACATTCACCAAGATGCCCCCTTCTTCCCTCCCCCACAACTAGTCCAGACAAGTGCATCATAGCGCATTGAGAAAGCTAAGAAACTAAACAAAACAATTGGCAAAATATTTCTATGGCACAGATTTGTCAATAATACATATATAATTAAAAAAAAGATGGCGGAATACTGTTCAGAGTTGTACAACTTTGAAATCTCAGGAGATACAGAGATACTAAAAGTCCCGGCAGTATCCAACATTGACGACTATCCGATTCTTTGCTCGGAAGTAGCAGCAGCAGTAAAAGCCCTGAAAAAGGGAAAATCGGCCGGAGTTGACAACATTCCTGGTGAACTTCTACAGGCGGGAGGTGAAACCATGATAAACGAACTCTTTACGATTTGCAACAAGATCTGGTAATCAAGAGAATGGCCCAAACCCTGGACCCAATCACTCATCTTAACCTTTCCAAAGAAAGGCAACTTACAACTCTGTCAAAACTATCGCACCATCAGCCTCATTAGCCATCCCAGCAAAGTACAATTAAAAATCATATTAAACCGGCTAAAACCGATATCAGACAACATCATATCAGGAGAACAAGCGGGTTTTAGACAAGGTCGCAGCACAACAGAATAAATCCTAAACCTCAGAATACTCTGAAAAATATCTCCAACATCAAGAGAATCTTATGTCCACGTAGTGCGGAATCTTGGAGTTTTCTTCGACTCAACACTATCTTTCGACCCACACATAAGTCAGATCTGCAAAGGTCTTTATCTGCAGCTGCACAGATTAGGCCAGATCCGACCATATTTGACAAATCATATACCTTTTCTAAGCGCTGTATTAGTGCGCTAGTAAAATTATCAAGGCGGTCAGCCAGGATAGAGGGAATAAAATAAGATGTTCAACTATATACAGCAGTGTTTCTCAAACTGTGTGCCGCGGCACATTAGTGTGCCGTCGAAGATTTGCAGGTGTGCCGCGGGAGTTTTTTGATCGCCACACGTGCAGCGTTACACAGGTCTGCCTAATATTAAATATTTATTTTACGTTGCGATGACATCTCCACTTGCAACGACCAGTAGTAGTAGTGGATCTTTCCATTATGACGGAAAGGGGTGTTAGCTATTCAGGTTATGGAATTGTCCACTATACATATATTATTATAATGAATAAAATGTTGGCCGCCTTAGCAGACGCACAGCAGTTCTCGAATTGGTAACGATAATAATAAGCGATGTGTTTCATGTAAATTGGTTAGGTGTATGCTTATAATAACAAATTAATAATAAGCCTTATTCATTGTTATCCATGGAGAAATACGTTAGCAAGAATGAAACTGCGAAAGCGTTAAATGAAAAGCAAGGAACCAAACGAAGGTACAAAGAAGATTACATCGGATATGATTTCATATCTTCTGAACCATTGCAATTCTGTCTGATCTGCAATGCAACTCTGTCGAATGAGGCGCTTGTTTCAAGCAAATTGAAGAGACACTTGGAAACTAAATATCCAGCTGTAAAAGCGCAACCGAAGAAATACTTTTGAAAACATCAGGGCTCAACAAAATAAACAAGCTAAGAAACTTACGAACTACCTAAAGCTGCCAGAAAAGAGATTGATTGCAAGTTATAAGGTTGCTCAGTTATTAGCCAAACACAAGTAAGCACACACAGAGGCTGAATCAGTCATTGCACCAGCTTTAGCAATAGCTGTTGAAACTATCCTTGGACCCGATGCCGCCAAAAAAGTTAAAAAAGTCCCTTTGTCAAATGATACTATCTCGCGCAGATTTACAAGATCAAATCTGCGAACACTTCGACGGGACTGACGATGACGTGTCTCTGCTGTGGACTCTTCGAATCCACAGACATTAGTGGCAAAGCCCAGCTGCTAGCCTATATTCGATTCATAAAGGATGAAAAATGTGTCAACGAATTCTTATTTTGAAAAGACTTACCAACTACGACCAAAGGCGAAGATATTTTCAAAGTGGTGAACGAAAATGTTTTGCTATTCAAAGTACAGTGGAAAAACTGTGTCAGCGTTTGCAACGATGGCTGTCCTTCCATGCAGGAAAATAGAAAGGGATTCGTCACTCTTGTGCGTCAAGAAAATCCAAATGTATTAGTTGTTCACTGCATGATCCACAGAGAAGCTCTTGCCTTCAAATCTTTACCGAAAGATTTGATGTCTGCTCTGGATCAAGTGATTCAAGTTGTAAACTTCATCAAATCTCGACCGCTTGAATCCCGACTTTTCTCTCTGCTCTGTGAAGCAATTGATTCAGACTACAAATGTCTCCTGTATCACACCAACGTTCGTTGGCTCTCCAGGGGAAAAGTGTTAAAGCGTGTCGTCCAACTCAAGGCTGAGCTGATTTCATTCTTGGAGGCTGAACAAAAAAAAAGACTTTGGATTTTCTATTCATGACGAGATCTGGTGGTTAATGTGACGTTTCTCTCTGATTTATTTGACAAATTAAATTCAAGGACCATCGGAAACCATCATCAATGCATCCTCAAACTGAATCATTTGGTGAAAAATTGTCTTTGTGGCAAAGTAAGATCTCGAAAGGAGTCTTCGACTGCTTTCCTACTTACAATTAATGTGCTTCAACTAAAGAAATCACACCCGAAATTCTGGACACTTTGACACACTTGCAGTCAGCATTGTGGCATTAATTTTCAACAGTTGGAAGTAATGAATATGGATGGGTCAGTTATCCATTTGGAAACAATGAAGCTACAAATTTGACAACTGAAGAAGCAGAGCAGCTCATTGATTTAAAAGAAACGATGCCGTTCTTAAGTCAAGTTTTGCCGAGAAAAGCCTGGATGTGTTTTAGATTTCAATCAACAAGTTATACCCTGCAATCAGTTTAAAAGCAATCAAAATAATTCTTCCATTTGCATCTTCATGGTTTTGTGAGTTTGGATTTTGAGCACTGACTGAAATCAAGTCTAAGAAAAGAGAGAGACTTCTTACAATAGACGATGAAATGTGAGTTTGTTTGTCGACTCTGGAGCCTCGATTAGATCACATTTGCTCTCAAAAACAGGCACACCCTTAACATTAAATATATTACTTAAAAACAGGTAATATTTTTTTCTTTTTATTATAAAACAACTGTTGCTCTTCGTGGTGTGCCGCGAAACTTTTGTAGTTTTTTTTACTGTGCCGCCAGACAAAAAAGTTTGAGAAACACTGATATACAGGGTTGTGTCAATGATCAAGTGAGCAACGTGGCATAGAGGTATATACCAGCCCAAGTAGTGTCGACGTGAAAGTCGGACATCCGGCGCCTCTCTGACCTTAGCCTCCTTTCTCTTTCTCTCCATCTCTTTCTCTCTGTCAATTATTCCATTTGACCGTATTTTCCTATCTCTCTTTTTCTCTGTCTCTCTCCTAATCTCTTTCACTTTTTTTTTTTTTTTGTTAAAAAAAACAACAACTTTTTTTCATCACATCTCTGTGACAGGCATTACTTCCCTTTATTCACAGTCACAGTTTTTAACTTGAGCCTCTTTATGTAAAAGTATTTTAGTCTTTCTCTCTTTTATCTTTTTACTAACACTGTTAACATTTAGTAGATCTAAAGTTTATTCACCTTCACCTATCGCTTCGTCTGTGAATCGTTGGGGCACCACACAAGATCTTTTGACCGTCCTTCTCCATTGCTCTCCGTCTTTCGCCTTAGATAGAACCTCTTTCAAAGGCAGGCCCGTCCATTCTTATATGTTGTCTTCCCATCGCTTTCTCTGTCTGCCTCTTCTTCTTTTTCCTGGTACTGTTCACCTCAAAGAAGGTCTTTGCGAGGCCTTGCCATCGAATTTTAGTTTACATTTTTCGACAATAATCAGCTGGGGATCGTGAGGTTCAAAGGTCATTCTCTGTAAAAAAAAAAAAAAAAAAAAAAAAAAAACAATAACAAACGTAAAGCTTATGTCTTCCTTAGGGGCAGCATTTGTATGTGATACCTAGGATCTTTCTGTAGCATCTCAATTCCATTGCTAGCATACTCCTCTCAAATTCAGCAGTTATATCGCAATGTAGAGCGAGTTTCGAATCTTTAAAGATCTTTTAATGCAAAAAAAAAAGAAAACTTTACATTTTTACCATTCTTTCAGAACATTTCTACCATGGCAATCTCATAGCTTCACTATTAACTGCAGGATGATTTTGCAACTCAAATTTACAAATGATATAAATCTTATAGCAGAAAGTAAATCTTACGTACAGGAATTTACTTTTAAACTAGATACTAGATAATCAAATCATTCAGCAAAGAAATTCTCCTTCACCTATCTCTTAGTGACCCTGAGATGGGCTAATCTTTTTACGAGGGGCCAATAACTCTTATCTAAATATTCTTGTCGCGCCATAACCTTTTGTTATCTATAAAAATACATACATTTAGTATTTGATCTAGTAGGATATCAAAATTAAACTAATTTTGACACATGAATATGCAATTATTTGAATAATTTTACGTAAAAATTTCTATAAAATATTCACGTAATTATTCTTAAGAGGAATGAAATCTGTCACAGCTTTTTCTAAAAAAATAATTACTAAAAAAATACTGCTTTCACATCTATGTAGATGCAAACATTGCAAATTCTTTAAACATGACACATTAAATTTGGAAGACTTGATTCTGGCAGCAAAAAGCCTCAAAATCTTTTCAAAAATTCCTTAATCTTCTTTTACATCAGTCAGAATATTTCTCCAGCTGAAAGGCGACAGCTCAATTTCATCTACCTGATTGGCCAAAAGAAGATTTTTTTTATTTTTTAATAGTATAATAAATAATAACATCACCCGCAAATTGATTTTCCTCATGGATTTTCCTTGTATCCTTATATTTAATTTTATTAATTGAATTAAATGATTAATTTGAAATGACCATTCCGTTTTTTTTTATTTTCGTAGTACAATGACACAGAGAACTCTCTAGGTTTTTTAGTAAGAATATTTTGCATTTTATTTCAGAAAAAAAAATTTCAGTAATATGTATGACATTTTTTACCCAGAGCTAATGCATATAAATAAACTTCTTTTTTGTGAATAACTCATTGATTCATCAAGAATCAATAAAAGTACAGTGTTAATCTGTAAATTTTGCAGAAAGGATTTTCTCACCTCTTAGGAATTGCTTACTAAGAAATGGTTTAGTTAGCTTCCCATAGATCTATATTATTTTACAAAATCTTAATGCATGTCAGTTGATCTTCGTATTGAACTAGATATGGCTGCCTGGTCGTGCGGTTTGCGCGCTGGACTGTCGTTCAGATTTATCGATGGTCCCGGGTTCAAACACTACTCGCCCCATCCCCCGTCGTCCTGCGGGAGGTTTGGACTAGGAAGTAATTATCTTCAAATCTGAAGGAACATCCGAAACATGTAAAACATTTTACAAACAAACAAACATATATTACTATATATTTCTTTTATTTGAAAACAATTCATTTTTACAAAAATTTTGGCACTGAGACCTGGGTGCTCCTTGTGAGGTATTTAATGCTCCTCAAACGCGCCCATCAAAGAGGCAATAGCTTTATAATGGGCATACGTTGGCACGTCTGACTTCAAAATAGCCATGTTCCACTGGAGAATGGTGTGGACAGTTTAGAAGCACCGTTTACTATTTGATAGCTGCGTTGGGTAGGACACCCTAACCGGCATAGGGTCTGACTGCATGACAAAGGCAATCTTTTCTGGACACCTAAAAGGAAGACGACCTAACAGAGGCGCCCCCGCCCCCCTGGAAGCGCTATAGAGATCAACTCTGGCGCTATTTGCTCTCTCTGACGTAGACCAAGGTAGCTGGCAGCAGACGCGGAACAAACATTTGAGTCCCAAAGAAAAGAACTCGCTAAGGGCAGGCGCAGACGACGAAAAGAAACAATTAATTTTAAAAATTCTCATTTTTATGTACACATAGATTTACGGAAAATGATATTAAATTAGCAAGTGGGCGGGTGATTCATACGGCAGACCTGTGACGTGGCAAAGACCACGGGTTGACGCATGTCTTGTCTATGTCAATGAATAATTGTGCGAAGTTTCAGCTTGATCCGAGAATGGGTGTTGAAGAAATAACGTGTACACACTTTTTAAAGACATACAGACAGACAGACAGACAGACTTGATTTTGTAAAAAAAAAGATTTGAATACGATAAGCTTATTGTCCAATTTGTATTTAAAATGCAAATGCAAGTTAATTCAATGCAGTTCTATTATCTTGACAGAAATCCTGCCTAGAGTCACCGTTACATATGTCCGGTTCTGCATATAGTAGGCTTAAGTGATATTCAGTGTGTACTGTAAACTAAGGTGTTAGTATGTTAAGAACATTAAGCCTAATGCTTAAAACGTATTATGTATTTGTTGGAGTAGTCTCCCTTGAGTTTTATGTTTTTTTGTTAGGATTCCATGCAATATGGCGGCAGCCAGGAATGCAGTGTTTCACCATTAAATTATTCAGCGTTTAGTTGTTCTCTCAAAGCGTTTGTTGAGTCTTTGATAATCTAGCTAAGGCTTTTCCAGACTCATTTTAATCATATTTTTTTTAACAAAATTAGGTCCGTATTATAATACACAGCTCATTGTCGTTGGTGTTTGTTTTTTTTCCCCGCAAAGATTCTTTCTTTAGATGAATGTCCGCTGACACCGGTTGTTATGGTCGAAGCTAGGACTGACGCAATGATGTGCTGAGATGGCGTCAAAGAGCAAGACGGCTGCGAGTGTTGACACATAGCCCTGAGATAAAATGTTGAGATCAGCAGCAGTTGAAAGATCACCACAAGATCCACTTTAGCCTCTGCTGCATCATCTTGCGTTCAGACATCGGCGTTTTCGAGACTTCCATGAGGAGACAACTCACATTTGAGACATCGCCTGTTGGATGATAATTATTTCATGAGTTACCTCCTTCATTTTCACATTTTTTTAAAAGAATAAGAAATAACAAGCATTTTCTAAAATCCTTTTTCAAAAAAAAAAGTTTAATGAAGGGGAAGACTCCGCACTTGCAACTATAACTCTCAATAATGTAGAAGTTATTTCACTTATTCGATATCATAAAAAATAATTTGCAATAATTAACTGATTGATTTGGTATAATTTTTACTTCATTCCTATTTGGTTAGGTACATTAAATAGTGGTTTTAATTTTCAACTTCATCCGAGAATAGGTGTGAGAGAAAGAAAAATATTTTACCAGACAGACAGAGTTAATATAAGCCTTGTATAAATGCCGGTTCTTTATAAAGTACAACTTAGAGGCCCATATGTGCCCAGTTTTCTGGGGCCCAAATATTTCTGGCGGCGGGCCTACTAAAGTTAACGAATGTGAAACAGATTCCATCCTGTGATTGCGTTAATAGTCCGATAAATAAATGCTTGCTAGGGAATTAAAGACCTCTGTAATCTTTAACCAATTCCTGGCCTCTGCTTGTAAGTGTTATGGTGTTGATCTGAGTTTCAAATCTTAATAAAAATCATTCGCATCTTTCTTGCAAGTAATAATAATAATAATTACAGCTTTTGTATAGTGCTCTGAGCATTGCTTATAGCCTTTATATTCTAAACACAATCATAAATCTAAACTCGTTACAAGTTAGGCACAAAACCAGTAATCTTTGTCACTATATTTACTTACAGTTTTTTAATGTGAAATCCTTGGTCCACTCTCCCCTAATTAGGTCAAATCTCTCCGCGACTGTCACGTGATCGCCTGTCTCGACCGTGGTGCCTCCGATCACGTGGATGTTTTGACCTAAATTGAAACATGTCTAAAATCAGGTTCTTTTCAAAATGTAAATTACTCTTTGCAATAATTTTTTCTTTTCAAGCCGTTTTGTCAGGTTGCAAACTTTCAATGGGGTTCCCCCATTACTAAATGAATAAAATGTAACACTTGGAATGGGGAATCTCTTAATGCAGGGGTTCTCAACCTGTGGATCGCGACCCCTTTGGGGGTCGATTGACGATTTGCCTGGGGTCGCCTAAGACCATCGTAAAAATGGATTGTGTTTGTCCATTCTTCTATTGCTGTGTGTGTATGCGGAGGGGGGGGGGTCGCGACAGAGTGGGGGATTGCAAAAGGGGGTCGCCGAGACTAAGGGGTTGAGAACCCCTGTCTTAATGTGAAACAATTCCTGTTGCCATACCATTGACATGTACATGTACTTGACATTCAAGTCATCTGAGGATCTCCCATCAACGAAAATAGTGTTTATGATCCAGTTTCACTCCTCGCCATTTTCTCAAGCATATGGACTTCTAGCGTCTACGTTGCACCATTCCATTAGTGCAAAGATACTGAATCGATTATGGATTATATAGCCAATTCAGAAGTGTTAAGAATATATCATTTGAGTTTATGTAGTTTTTTTGGTGAATCTCTCAATTCTAAAAACTGTTGTTGTTTTTTTTTTGGAACAAACAAGTTTAAATATAATAATTTCAAAACAGATTTTTCTAATCCATAATTTTTTAGAAATTTTTAGTTTTATAGTAGAATCGTGGGGGTGCGGTGGCTTAGTGGTTAAGCGCTTGGCCTCTGAACCTGGGGTCCTAGGTTCGAATCTAGATGAAGATTTTTAGGGTCCCCTGAGTCCACACCCAGATTGTAATGGGTACCTGACTTTAGTTGGGGAAAGTAACGGCGGTTGGTCATTGTGCTGGTCACATGACACCCTGCTCGTTAACCGTTGGCCAAAGAAACAGATAAATTTAACATCATCTGCCCTAAGGATCGCAAGGTCTGAAAGGGGAAACTTTACTAATAGAATCTTACATCCATCATTGTTATTTCTTTCCAAAATAAGTTGTTGAGGATCCTAATGGATAATTCTTTGGCCTAATGATTAGTAAAATATTGAAAGGAAACCATGTCAAGAAAGCTTCAGTAATTTAAAAAACACTTTTAACTCTTTCTCTCCTAACTGACGATACCAGTGTTGATTCCACCAGAATGTGGTAAATAATTACGGAGAGAAAGAGTTAAACATGTACTTATTGCAATATTTCAAAATTATTTCTTTACAATTTCTAAAACATGATAAAAGCAAAATTCACCAATCGCTACAGCACCGGCATTGTGTCTTGCACAAAACATGGGAGGGAATGCAGTATTCCACATCGAGAATAAGTTGAATTGTTGCCCTTTGACTGTGACGTCTGCGTTGCTGGAAAAGATTCTCCTCTCGGTGTAAGCCATGTTGACTGGCGTCTCTTCACCAGAGTTGTCCACCCCTTTCTGTACTTTGGAAGAAGCACCTTTGTAAAAAAAAAAAAAAAAAAAAAATTAAATTATTGTTAAACGTGAATAATAAAATTTATTTGACAACAATATTGTGCTAACCATGTTAAATTACTAGATTTATTGAGT
This sequence comes from Biomphalaria glabrata, assembly GCF_947242115.1. Classification (NCBI taxonomy): domain Eukaryota; kingdom Metazoa; phylum Mollusca; class Gastropoda; family Planorbidae; genus Biomphalaria; species Biomphalaria glabrata. Next base: position 46,147,437 of record NC_074719.1, read on the forward strand.
TCCAAATGATTTCGTTGAAATTAATGTCCAATTTATGTCTTTCTGCTGTAATAAAAAAAGAATAGCAGTGAGTCCTGAACGGATAACAATTGACCAATAGCAGATCACAATCTATAATTGTACTTTGAAATCCAGCAAATGAAAGTAAGTTGGGAAGGGATCGTTTTATCCTCAATAACTGGCTGGTTAGATGATAGGATTGTACTTTATAACATGTCCTCGCACATATAACCCGCGGGTTATATAATTGCTTTCTTTCCGGTGGTAGCTGTGCGGGGTATACAAAGGTGCGGGGTTTACAAATTTTATTTTACTCATGAACATAGCGTAACGAAAGCTATGGGCATACCGGTGTGTCTTCATACCTCCTCTAGTTCGCTGTGTGGTTGTGAAAGTTACATTGGAAAGCTGTCATTATAAACCTCAACAAAGCAAAAAAGTACCGATGATAGTAATGGATGTACCGGTAGTTCAAGTCTCTATGCACATGCGGGGTATATAAAGGTGCGGTTTGTACGATTTTATTTTTTACTCATTTTGTCATAACTGCGGGTTTATATGCGGGGTATACGCGCGAAAATACGATTTCTTTCGGTACTTTAAGATTCGGTCCGAATAAGCGGCTGATTCGATTAACCGGTGGTCTAATTAACCATAATAGACTAATCTTATAATTGGAGTCTCAGATGAGACTAATCTAAGTCAGATTTTTTTTCTTCTTTGTTTTCGTGTATATGTTCGATGGTTCAGGTTAGTAATCTTATATCTGAGATGAGCTGCGCAACGGTGTCCAGATCTGGCAGCTCTCCGTATAGGTTTTTTTTCTATAGTGAGGGGGAGAAGTTTGGCGCCAGTGTCTTGTTCGGACCTCTAGAAAGAGTATGCAGGGTCGGCATTCTCTGGTGATGCTCAACAAGGATACATTTCACTAGTTCCTATTTTTAGCTTCCGTAACATGTGTTGTCTCATTCAGATCACGTTTCTGAAGCGAGAACTTTTGTGCTCCTGTGTTTTAAATATTACGTATTTATCAAGAATTGCAAGGCTGTCCCGTCTCGCGCCAAAACGGCGGCACCAAAAAAACGGCGGCGCCAAAACGGCGGCGCCAAAACGTCACGTACTGGGCAGGCCGATACAGGGAATAAAAAGGACATGGAAAATGTGGGGAAAGCGTCTTTTAAATAAGTTCAGAACTACGCCAGGTCGTCGCGAAATGGGCGACTGCTGTCAATCAAAACAAGAACGGAGCGGTACAAAAACTCGTTCGTACCTCACTCGGTCAGACTCTATCACCGCCACTCATTGATCAGGGAACATGAAATGCACCAAGATACCTGTTTGTAGTCGCTGAATGAACTCTTTATGTTGTCTGTTGTATTTATGTGTATTTTTCTGTTGTGTTGTCTTTATATGTGAAACGAGTCCTTGTAATCACAACAAATTTCCGTAAGGATCAATAAAGCAGTCTTAGTCTTAGTCTTAAGTTTATAATTATTTATTTTTTTATTATTTTTTTTGCACTGTAAAATCGAATTTCAGGCTTGCTTTTAGCATAAACCAATTTGTGTTATTTAGTTTACAAAAATATATTTCAATACGCCATCCTTGTTTAGTTAGTATATAACTATTGTTAGGGCGGGCTCACAGGTGCCCTAATTGAGCCCGGAACTCGAAAGGTAAGCGCTTTACCACTTTGCCACCCCACCTCCTAAGATATACTTTCGATATGTTGTGCATTCTTCGAAAGATACCTTGTTGATGTCAAAGAGCTGAGCCGAAGGCTCTTCGAGCTCTAAGTTTGAAAAAAAAAAACCTGTTTGGACGCCAAACAGTAAAAAAAAAAAAACCTGTGATAACACAGTTCTGTTTGAGAGAGACCCGAGTCAATGCCTATATAAAACATTGCTGTTTCCAATGCCTTTGGCACCCGACGCATGTTTGGCTGCACATGGCCGAAGGCACCGTAGCCTCCGCCATTTTCCTTCATTGTACCAAGCTAGCTGTGCGGGTCCCGCCATTTATGTAACGGTCCCTTTGAGGAACAGAGCATGGATGTGGGACGTGTTTGTGGGGACTTTGTTACAACCCCGCCCCGTGCAATGAGTGGACTATCGTCTACCCGTGGGCATCCCCACGGGAGTCTTGCTTTGCTACCTATTTAGCCTAACCACTTCCTCTAATGGCCGTTTCCACGCGGGCGCCACGATGAGATGGAGCAGGATGCCCGCGTCGAAAGATACCAACTCGATGAGTAGCCTAAATATAAATATTCTTGATTATGGTTGGGTCTTTTTGAATATAAGCAGTGACAATTCGACGTACTTAATGTGAAGTTATGTTTTATGAATATTTGAACTTATAGTCACAAGAATGTAAAAAAAATAGCGAGCGTTGCTATAAAGGCTATTGTTGAGTTCATGGTTCAATTATCCTTCTTACCTCCAACAAAGAAGAGTCCGGGGGTGTCCCCTGCAAGAGTTACTGCACATTTCTGTAGGCAGTAAGGTAACTTGATGGGAGAATGGCTTCCAAGCTCTTGCCATCTGTTTCTGTCATAGATCCTGTTCCTCACAAAAACAAATAGATCTTTTAAGAGTCATAAACTCTTGTGTGGGTGGGGGTCTTTTTTTTCTATCTTTCTCAATGGCCAATATAGAAAATTTAAAGTTAAAGGGAAACTCTGATGGTTTTGACAATTTTTGATAATAATATATGTTTTGATTTACAGATAATGAATATATTATTCTTTTTTTTTTAATTTGCAATAATAACTTAGTAATTTATGTTTTTCCGACGTAATTTTCCTGCGCATCCAAAACAGTCACAGACTTTCACCGGGTTTTTATGTGACGTCACAACTACGTTTAATTTAATTTTTTGACTTCTGTATAACAGGAGACACTACAGCAAAGTTAACATTCTCGTAAAAGAAACATATCTAGGTCTATGCAGTTAGATCTAGGTCTTGTAAGCAAAGAAAAAATGCGTATTAAAAGTAGATTTACATGCTTGACTAACCACGGCAGTGTGTATTTTCTCGCCTGACCACTCAACACACAACAAACACTATCGCTTGGTTGTCTTGTCATGACCGACTACACGTAGTCTCGACTAGCCTTACACTGACCAGTTTGTTCGAATCAGTCAGACACACGATCTATTTACTTCTTGGGACAGGGAGGGGCTTAGATGAAAATGTTACTCTTTTTTCTCGAGTTTGTTATCTAATGCCTTTAGATCTATTTATAGAAGTATATATATATATATATATATATATATATATATATATATATATAACTGTATCATAGCTCTGGACTAGGCCGTCACTAAGCCTAACAGCTACTGTAAGAATGAAGCGATACGATTGGTCAAATCTAGTTTCTCTTTCAGTATTGTTGAGGGAAGTGACATATGAACTAGCTTAAAACAAAATCTCATAGAACCCCGTTTTATTTTTTAGATGTCAAGAATTTACTGACTAATTTATTAAATATAAATGTTTCTAAGCATTTAAATACAAAATGGTAAAATATTTAGTATTACAACTTTTCACGCAGAGTTTAAATATGTCAATAACTCAAATTTGAAAAACCATCGGAGTTTCCCTTAAAATTCCATTTCAGTCCTAGCGATCTAGACTATAGGAAGGTCAGTTGTTTCTGTGCGAGGGTGTCATGTGGCCAGCACAACGACCAGCTAATGTCAGGTACCCATCAGTGGCTGTGAGGCGTCCTAAAGATACTGCAGTTTAAAATCCCTGTCTACATCGGAAGCCCGGCGCTATACCACTCAGCCACCGCGTCTCCCAATAAAAGGTTAGTCTGATGATTTTTTTAGGTACTTCACGCGCGGGCACGTTGCCCTGCCTCATCGTGGCGCCCGCGTGGAAACGGCCACTAGAGGAAGTGGCTAGGCTAAATGGGTAGCAACACAAGACTCCCGTGGGGATGCCCACGGGTAGACGAGAGTCCACCCATTGCACTGGCGGGGTTGTAATAAAGTCCCCACAAACATGCCACCAATCCATGCGCTGTTCCTCAAAGGGACCGTTACATAAATGGCGGGCCCCGCACAGTTAGCTTGGTACATTGAAGGAAAATGGCAGAAGATCCCGGTGCATTCTCGGCCTTCGGCCGTGTATCTAGCCCACGTGTCGGGGGTCAAATGCATCGGTCAACAGCAATGCCTTACATAGGCATTGTCTAGGGTCTCTCCCAAACTTAGGGCTCGAAGAGCCTTCGGCTCAGCCCTTTAGACATCAACAACGTACTTCACGTGGCTATTCAGCCCAGCTGTGACCTTTATCTTTTGCATACCCAACGCAGATAAAACATCTGTCTGCCGGTAGTCGATTGGAGTTCTCTTTACACTATCTTTATTCAAGTACTAGTAGCTTCCTGGAAATTTCTGTGTGGGAAAAATTTTCCGTATGGGAAAAATTTTCTGTGTGGGAACAATTTTCTGTGTGGGAAAAATTTTCTGAGTGGGAAAAATTTTCTGTGTGGGAAAAATTTTGTGTGGGAAAAAAATTTCTGTGTTGAAAAAAATTTCTGTGTGGGAAAAATTTTCTGACAATTTTTTTGTGTGAATATTTTTCCGTGTGGGAAAAATTTTCTGTGTGGGAAAAATGTTCAGTGTGGGAAAAATTTTCTGTGTGGGAAAAATTTTCTAAAAATTTTCTGTGTGGGAAATATTTTCAGAAAAATTTTCTGTTTGGGAAAAATTTTCTGTGTGGGAAAAAAATTCTATGTGGGAAAAATTTTCAGAAAAATTTTCTGTGTGGGAAAAATTTTCTGTGTGGGAAAAATTTTCAGAAAAATTTTTCTGTTTGGGAAAAATTTTGTGTGGGAAAATTTTTCTGTGTGTGAAAAATTTTTCTGAGAGAAAAATTATGTGTGGGACAAAATTTTCTGTGTGGGAAAAATTTTCTGTATGGGAAAAATTTTCTGTGTGGGAAATTTTTTGTGTGGGAAAAATTTTCTGTGTGGGAAAAATTTTCTGTGTAGGAAATATTTTCTGAAAAATTTTCTGTGTGGGAAAAATTTTCTGTGTGGGAAAAATTTTCTGTGGGAAAAATTTTCTGTGGGAAATATTTTCTGTGTGGGAAAAATTTTGTGTGGGAAAATTTTTCTGTGTGTGAAAAATTTTTCTGAGAGAAAAATTATGTGTGGGACAAAATTTTCTGTGTGGGAAAAATTTTCTGTATGGGAAAAATTTTCTGTGTGGGAAAATTTTTGTGTGGGAAAAATTTTCTGTGTGGGAAAAATTTTCTGTGTGGGAAAAATTTTCTGTGTAGGAAATATTTTCTGAAAAATTTTCTGTGTGGGAAAAATTTTCTGTGTGGGAAAAATTTTCTGTGGGAAAAATTTTCTGTGGGAAAAATTTTCTGAAAAATTTTCTGTGTGGGAAAAATTTTCAGAAAAATTTTCTGTGTGGGAAAAATTTTATGTGGGAAAAATTTTCTGTGCGGTAAAAATTTTCTGAAAAATTTTCTGTGTGGGAAAAATTTTCTGCGGGAAAAATTTTCTGTGGGAAAAATTTTCTGTGTGGGAAAAATTTACTGAAAAATTTTCTGTTTGGGAAAAATTTTCTGTTAGGGAAAAATTTTCAGAAAAATTTTCTGTGTGGGAAAAATTTTCTCTGTGGAAAAAATTTTCTGTGTGAGAAAAAATTTTCTCTGTGGAAAAATTTTCTGTGTGAGAAAAGTTTTCTGTGTGGGAAAAATTTTCAGAAAAATTTTCTGTGTCGGAAAAATTTTCAGAAAAATTTTCTGTGGGAAAAATTTTCAGAAAAATTTTCTGTGGGAAAAATTTCTGTGGGAAAAATTTTCTGTGTGGAAAAAATTTTCTGTGTGGGAAAAACTTTTCGGGTGGAACCTGGGCACGAATCACGAAAACGGCTCTACAGATTTTACTCGAATTTGCCTGTTGATGCATATCGTTGGAAAGAGAATGACTAGCTCGTTGGCCACACTGGGAAAACTCTAGTATGACCTTTTTTTTTTTCCAAAGTATAAAAATAAAATTTAAATTTGGCAAGAAACTAGAAGCTATTGAGCTTGAACGAACGAAACTTTTTTGGGTATTGTAGTATTCTTTCAAGAGTTTCATAAATTTTTGTTTAGGGAAAGTGTGTGCATTGTCTTCTAGGACTCTAGGTCATGATCTAAAGGTTTATCATTGTAGTTGCAGAGAATCTATTAGGTTCATACTTTCGCTTAAAAACAAGATTCTTTCTCGGGTAGAAAATGGGGCGTAGTTAAAAAAAATGTACCTTTTAAAAAAAAAAATTAACATTCTCATTATTAAGAGAAAAAAAAATCGATTTATAAGTTTTATGAAGGAGTTATTGCCTTTTATTTTTAACTGATTTTTTTTTTTAAATGTCTTTCTTGCCACATGTATGCAGTTCTATCAAAAGTCATCTTATTGACATGTGCTCTCCCTTTGCCAAGTCAAGCTGGTTCTAAGTTGGTCTTTGAATACTATATTCATCATGAGTACAACCGTACTTCTCATGTAGTACTGTAATTGTTTGATTCTCTATATTTTATTAACAGGACCTTATATTTGACTGGTCATATTGTAAGGCATGACTCATCCTTCCAGGTCCAGTGGAGGGACCACGAAGCAAAGGTCGTCCAGAGAAAAGCTGACTGGACAACATAAAAGAATGGACCGGCCTCTCGATAGCCTGCTAAGAAAAGCTGCTGACCGGGAAAAATAGACAGGCCTCTCTCTTGATAGCCTGCTAAGAAAAGCTGCTGACCGGGAAAAAAGGACAGGCCTCTCTCTTGATAGCCTGCTAAGAAAAGCTGCTGACCGGGAAAAAAGGACAGGCCTCTCTCTTGATAGCCTGCTAAGAAAAGCTGCTGACCGGGAAAAATGGACAGGCCTCTCTCTTAATAGCCTGCTAAGAACAGTTGCTGACCGGGACAAATGGAGGGACTCGGTTACGCGAATTGTCTCAGAGCCCAATACAACGAAAATGAAGTTACAGATGAGATATTATCTTATCTTATAAAATACAGACGTTACTTCAAAAAAGAAGAAGATTACGTCCTACTGCTGAAAAATAAACTCACTACACTGCAATTTGACAGCAACATCTCAAAGTGCATTAATCTTCAAAGAGATGTCAGTGCCACATTGGACACCTGAAAAACTTTCTCAGTGCCGATGTGACTAGGCCTTCACATTGCATGCATAGATAACCATATCAGCTTCTCGGACTTTGTCCAGATATCATCTTTTTTTTTTGAGTAGCGTCTGTATTTTATAAGATAAGATAAGATATCATTGCACAGTCAACAACTTTTTCATTGCCTGTATGACATACTCTTTATGCCATGGCATGACATTAATGACATGGTATCTTCTACCTTGTGTTTAGGTGTCAGACACACTAACAACATACCAAAAGTTGTCATGGATTTGTCCGTTGAAATAGCCCCCAGCACATACGATGACGTCTCCTAGTGAAGTGCAGGCGGGACTAGATCTGGGTTGAATCAGCTTCTCACACTTTGTCCAGATATCTGCTTCCGGGTCATACATTTCACAACCGGAAGTAATTTTCCCATCTTTCTCTCCACCTGGGAAGAACAGGATTGTAATTTTAAATAATAAAAAAAAGAAAATTATATCTTATACATAAATATTTAGGATTTAATTATCTTCAGTGATTTTTTTTAGATAAGAGAAAAAACCTTTCACATTTGACTAAGTAACACCATTAGTAAAATTAAAAAATTTGGAGACTTTTCAGAGCCAAAGACCAAATAATAAAGTAACAATAACAGATAAAACAGTGAACCCTAATTTACAAATATAAAATCTAATAAATCACTCAGAAAGACAAAAGAGAAGGCATATTTTTTATTTCCACTACCAGGGCGCATTCATACAAGAGCTCCTGCCTAAGTTCCAGTAGAGCATAGAACGGGCTGCCTGAGTCAGCCGGGAACACTGATGACCTAGCAGAGTTTGAATCTCAAATTAACCTGCATGATTAGATTAACATATGTGTACACGTGGAACGTAATTATCTTGTCTTATGAAAGAACGTCGGTCATTTATAAGATTAGTATTTACATCGCACTGTGTGTTGACTCGCCTTTCCACACTTCTGTCGGGACCTTGTAACACCTCTTCTGGTGTTGATTGAAGTATCTGCTATATAATATTTAACTCTTTCTCTCCGTAATTATTTCTGTCGGAGACCTTGTAACACCTCTTCTGGTGTTGATTGAAGTATCTGCTATATAATATTTAACTCTTTCTCTCCGTAATTATTTCTGTCGGAGACCTTGTAGCACCTCTTCTGGTGTTGATTAAAGTATCTGCTATATAATATTTAACTCTTTCTCTCCGTAATTATTTCTGTCGGAGACCTTGCAGCACCTCTTCTGGTGTTGATTAAAGTATCTGCTATATAATATTTAACTCTTTCTCTCCGTAATTATTTCTGTCGGAGACCTTGTAGCACCTCTTCTGGTGTTGATTAAAGTATCTGCTATATAATATTTAACTCTTTCTCTCCGTAATTATTTCTGTCGGAGACCTTGCAACACCTCTTCTGGTGTTGATTAAAGTATCTGCTATATAATATTTAACTCTTTCTCTCCGTAATTATTTCTGTCGGAGACCTTGCAGCACCTCTTCTGGTGTTGATTAAAGTATCTGCTATATAATATTTAACTCTTTCTCTCCGTAATTATTTCTGTCGGAGACCTTGCAGCACCTCTTCTGGTGTTGATTAAAGTATCTGCTATATAATATTTAACTCTTTCTCTCCGTAATTATTTCTGTCGGAGACCTTGCAGCACCTCTTCTGGTGTTGATTAAAGTATCTGCTATATAATATTTAACTCTTTCTCTCCGTAATTATTTCTGTCGGAGACCTTGCAACACCTCTTCTGGTGTTGATTAAAGTATCTGCTATATAATATTTAACTCTTTCTCTCCGTAATTATTTCTGTCGGAGACCTTGCAGCACCTCTTCTGGTGTTGATTAAAGTATCTGCTATATAATATTTAACTCTTTCTCTCCGTAATTATTTCTGTCGGAGACCTTGCAACACCTCTTCTGGTGTTGATTAAAGTATCTGCTATATAATATTTAACTCTTTCTCTCCGTAATTATTTCTGTCGGAGACCTTGCAACACCTCTTCTGGTGTTGATTAAAGTATCTGCTATATAATATTTAACTCTTTCTCTCCGTAATTATTTCTGTCGGAGACCTTGCAACACCTCTTCTGGTGTTGATTAAAGTATCTGCTATATAATATTTAACTCTTTCTCTCCGTAATTATTTCTGTCGGAGACCTTGTAGCACCTCTTCTGGTGTTGATTAAAGTATCTGCTATATAATATTTAACTCTTTCTCTCCGTAATTATTTGTCCACGTTTCGGCGGAATTTTGCTCAGTAGTATTTCACTACACTGTTAAGATTAAACTTCAACAGCATTGTCGTTGGTCATCTGAAAATGTTTTATTTGGTCTAGAATTAAAGGGGGATTGCATGCTACTTTTTATAAAACACAAAATACAGTTTATAGAATGAAACATTAATTTAATTTAATGAGGTTAAATCAACGATGGTATCGTCAATTAGGAGAGAAAGGGTTAAGTCCTGTAGTATCGTCAATTGGGAGAGAAAGAGTTAAATGCCCTCTCTTTCTTTGAATTGTTGCGCTGTAACTAGAGTGGCACAAAATACATTGAAATTCACAAGTTAACTTATTGATTAGCAGACGATTCGCATTTATTAAGATAAAATAAAATACACAATCCTTATCTTATCTTATATAATACAGACGTTACTTCAAAAAAGAAGATGATTACGTCCTACGCGTCAGGCATTTAGTCATGCATATTAACCAATGACTTAAATTCTGCCAAGTCACTGGTTTTCCTGGCTAGCTCAGGCAACCCATTCCAAGCTCTATATTTTACAAGTTATTAATCCAAATTACGAAAGTACTGAACTATTACACATGCTTCAAATCTTCTGCTGATATGAGCCTTCAATATAAATCCATCCTTTCTAAGGATTACAGCTAAAATGATTATCTGACCATGTGGCCAGATCCAACACGAGACTTGCTCGTGGTTTTCAAACGAGATTACAATTTTCTCGTGAAATATGAAAATTAAGTGTTCTCAGTGGACCTTGACTACCGCGTGTGACATTAGGTCTCCAACAATGCTGCGACAGACCTGATTTAGACCTACCTCTGATTTCAATCGTGATAGCGCCAAACGATAGAAATAACTTCATTAATTAATGGAAGACTCCAGAAGCACCTACCACAAACAAAAATCTTTCCACGGAATGTGCAAACCCCAAACTTGCATCTGGCGGTCAGCAAATTGGCGCAATGAGACCAAGTGACTTCAGCTGGGTCAAACCTGAGAGACCAAAATACAATAAAAAGTGACCAAATGAGACATAAATAGTAGAAGTTAAACTCATGCCAAAAGCTAATTACCATGTGAGTGCCTAACAAAATGGAATTGACACATATTTAAAAGTCGTTTTTTTTTTAACCCTTAAAGTGCAGAGCTGCGTTAAAATGAGTGTATACAAAATGGAATTACAATTCTGATGTTTAGAGGCTAAACTACCACACGCGTTTTAAGGGTTAAATATTTGGTCATACGAAAACATAGTTCGCAAAAATCAGATATGATGCTAATTTCTAGATGCCTGCGAATCTTGGACTTCATAATAAAAGACTATCCTAGCCATGAAATTAAGAAGTCACAGAGGGATTCTATGTACCACGTGCAAGGACCGCTTTATAAACGAACAAATAGGAAACAGGATCCCAACGGGGATCTTTCTTTTTCTCTCTCTTCTTCTCTCTCTCTTTCTCTCTCTGACTACTCTCATATGTATCTTTATAAAACATGTTTGTTATTTTTTTAAGGATCTGTTGTTAATATTTTGTTTGTTTTCAAATTGGTTTTTAAGTCATAGAATAAAATTCTAATTCTTCCTCTTTATGGAAGTATTGTTGTCCTACAAACGGTAGAGTTTAGACAGTCTGATTCTGCAATGCTAAAGAGTGCACAAATAACTTTAAAAAAACAACATAAAAAAAAAAAACACCTCGGTTGTTTTTTTGTGTTTTTTTTTTTGTTTTTTTTTCTACACCGGATGCGCCAAAAAAGAGGTCAGGTATTTATAGTTTTTCTGCCATGTATACAAAACTCCAATGATCACACTTCATGACAGGAAGCCGCCAGTGTTGTTGTTTTTTCAAACCCTTAACTATGGATAAGACAGTACCAAACCCATACCACAAAACCAAGCAGGTCATCCTAAGTTTACAAAATGCATTCATGAAATAGTCAAAATGAATCAAACTTGAGGGAAGGTAGAGAATGTAGACTATATATGCTATAGTCTAGTTTACTAAAAAGAAAATGCGAAAACGTCTGGTGCCTAAATAGCCCTACGCCAAAATGGCGCGAACCCGAGAATGGAAGCCAGACAACATTTCCATCGAGTCTATGACTGGATTTAACATTTCCATCGAGTCTATGACTGGATTTAACATTTCCATCGAGTCTATGACTGGATTTAACATTTTTATGGAGTCTATGACGTGAGTTAACATTTACATCAAGTCTACGACATGATTTAACATTTCCATCGAGTCTATGACTGGATTTAACATTTTTATGGAGTCTATGACGTGAGTTAACATTTACATCAAGTCTACGACATGATTTAACATTTCCATCGAGTCTACGACATGATTTAACATTTCCATCGAGTCTACGACATGATTTAACATTTCCATCGAGTCTACGACATGATTTAACATTTCCATCGAGTCTACGACATGATTTAACATTTCCATCGAGTCTACGACAAGATTTAACATTTCCATCGAGTCTACGACATGATTTAACATTTCCATCGAGTCTACGACATGATTTAACATTTCCATCGAGTCTACGACATGATTTAACATTTCCATCGAGTCTATGACGTGAATTAACATTTACCTTGACATGATTTAACATTTTCATCGAGTCTACGACATGATTTAACATTTACATCGAGTTTATGAAATGATTTAACATTTACAACGAGTCTATCACACGATTTAATATTTTCTCGAGTCTATGACATGATTTAACATTTACCTCGAGTCTATGACATGATTTAATATTTACCTTGAGTTTATGACATGATTTAACATTTACCTCGAGTCTATGACAGGATTTAACATTTACCTCGAGTAAATGACATGATTTAACATTTCCATCGAGTCTACGACATGATTTAATATTTACATCGAGTTTATGAAATGATTTAACATTTACAACGAGTCTATCACACGATTTAATATTTTCTCGAGTCTATAACATGATTTAACATTTACCTCGAGTCTATGACATGATTTAATATTTACCTTGAGTCTATGACGTGAGTTAACATTTACATCAAGTCTACGACATGATTTAACATTTCCATCGAGTCTATGACTGGATTTAACATTTTTATGGAGTCTATGATTTGAGTTAACATTTACATCAAGTCTACGACATGATTTAACATTTACCTCGAGTCTATGACAGGATTTAACATTTACCTCGAGTAAATGACATGATTTAACATTTCCATCGAGTCTACGACATGATTTAACATTTACATCGAGTTTATGAAATGATTTAACATTTACAACGAGTCTATCACATGATTTAATATTTTCTCGAGTCTATGACATGATTTAACATTTACCTCGAGTCTATGACATGATTTAATATTTACCTCGAGTCTATGACATGATTTAACATTTACCTCGAGTCTATGACATGATTTAACATTTACCTCGAGTAAATGACATGATTTAACATTTCCATCGAATCTATGACATGATTTAACATTTACATCGAGTCTATAACATGATTTAACAATTCCATCGAGTCTACGACATGATTTAACATTTACCTCGAGTCTATGACATGATTTAACATTTCCATCGAGTCTATGACATGATGTAATATTTCCATCGAGTCTATGACATGATTTAACATTTTCATCGAGTCTACGACATGATTTAACATTAACATCGAGTCTATGACATGATTTAACATTTCCATTGAGTCTATGACATGATTTAACATTTTCATCGAGTCTACGACATGATTTAACATTTACATCGAGTCTATGACATGATTTAACATTTCCATTGAGTCTATGACATGATTTAACATTTTCATCGAGTCTACGACATGATTTAACATTTACATCGAGTCTATGACATGATTTAACATTAACATCTAGCCTATGACATGATTTAACATTTACTTCGAGTCTATGACATGATGTAATATTTCCATCGAGCCTATGACATGATTTACCATACCTCCTCACTTTGTTGACGCATGCATTTCGTAGCTTGTGAAATCCTCCAATAACATAAACAAACTTCCCAAGGGCGACCACTCCAAAGTCCGACAAGTTCACGGTCTTGGCCCATCTCTCCGTGTGCACGTGATAGGACAAAATGGCGGAGAACTTCTCTTTCACGAGCAGGTAGCAGACGTCGCCCGTCCCTGACTTGTTGATGACGTAGAGTCTGTTTTCTGTGAATGGAACCACGTCCCGAGTCTTTAATGGTGAGTCTGTGTCTTGGCGAGCAGTCTGCTTTTTTTGAGTCGCCTTTGGCCGTGTCACATTGCTGGTTTTGTTTGGCATATTGTCCAGAAAATGTGGCAAATTGTGAATGACATTCAATCCATGTGCCTAGATCTAAATGCTTCCTCTTGATTTCATAAATGAATCTTCTGATAAGTTGATCATTTTGTTGGAAATCTGTTTTTAAAAAAAGATATATATGCAATGTATGAACTTCAGATATGTCAAATCTAACCAGCACAAAGGCTTTGTATTCAGGGCTTCCACATACTTAAGCCCGGCCCTAATGTTTTAAAATCGTTGCAGTAGAGTGAGTAGACTATTGATAAAAGAGAATAGATCAAGAACACACTCTAATAAGATATGTCAATCTAATAAGATATGTCAATCTAATAAGATAGGTCAATCTAATAAGATAGGTCAATCTAATCTGTGGCATTTTACGTCTCAAGAGACGATCTTTTCCTTTTGCAACTTCTTGTGTGACTAAAGAGGTCGATCCTTGATGCACAGCTGCGGTCACAGGTCAATCTAATAAGATTATTCCAATAAGATAGGTCAATCTAATGATAGGTCTTAATATGTGCCTCAAGTACTCCGTTTATACTAATTTTATACACCGAAGATAAACACTTTAGCTAACTCTCTCTCTCTCTCTCTTTCTCTCTCTCTCTCTCTATCTCTCTTTCTCTCTCTCTCTATCTCTCTTTCTCTCTCTCTCTTTCTCTCTCTCTTTCTCTCTCTCTCTCTCTCTCTCTTTCTTTCTCTCTCTCTCTCTCTCTCTCTCTCTCTGTGCTACAATTCAATGACCGTCAACAACTGTCGGGCACCCATTAGAAATGAGTGGACATCGTGACATCCTAAAAATCCCGAAATTAAAAATCACAGTGTTCACTGGACTTCAAACTCGATCTTGTGGGTGCAAACAAAGACTAGCAGTTGAACATGCCAGTCATCAAATCATCTAACACAGAACCCTACGAGCACAGAGCATAAGAAAGACCTAGAAAAGTCTGTCATTATAAAATCCAAACCAAGGTTTAAAAAAAAATAACCTTAATCTTCATATCGAGTATTGCACCTTTCAACAGATCGTCGTCTCATTTTATCCGCCGCGCCTCCTTGTATTATTAAAAATAAAATTAAATTAAAAAATTCTTAACATTGATTTTCAAATATTTTAAAACTAGAATCTATAAATAACTTACCCCCTTTTTTAAAGCTAGTAGGCCTATAGTTTAAATGTGTGTAACCAACATGTCCCTGAACTCAATCGGTGTAAAATGTAGAATGTGCTCCAGCAAGAGAAGCACACATTCCCAAGAAGCTTAGAACTTACATTGGTGACTATCAGGTACAGATTATACCGACAGATTGTACACATCTAGATCTCCTTATAATCTGACGTGTAATTAAACCAACTCACCACCCCCCACCCCCGGCCCCCATTTTCTCTTTCATTTCCTTGTTCTTTTTTTTTTAAAGAGCTCACAACATTCCCCTCCCCCCCATATTTACCTTTAAACACTCACACATTGAGTGCTGGAGTGTAAAGAACAAAAATCTATAAACAACTTTTTGTCACAACTTTAAAGATTTAAAAACAAACAAAAAAATAGGGAGAAAAAGAAAATCAAATGAAATTTGTCTGTGTATAGCGTAATGGGTGGAAAGGAGGGGGGGGGATACATTAGCGGTTCTCAAAAAATGAATTAGGAGCATTGCACTTTAATGTTGATTAGTTTTCGACCACCATTCTCTAATATAAAATGTGGCTACGCTGACATACTATAACAAATGTTATTAACTGTCGTTGGGTTATGTTTTGATATCCAGACAAGTAAGACAACTACATCTTGTAGACGTACGTCTTAGGTTGAGTCTTAACTTAAGACATACGTTTGAATAAAATCTGGAAATCCTTCTTCACATTTTAATCATTTCGATTTTTATTCACAAACATTGAAAGCGCTTTTAGTATCAGTGTATTTATATACTAAATACGAATTTAATCACAAAATTTATAGCGATATATGTAACAAAATATAAAAACCACATAAAGGAGTTACGTTTTCACAACAATCAAGGTTAACATCGCTCAGAAATTGTGCCAACTTCACAATCATTAGGTTGACTACTGTCTTCTGTTGTAGACACATATACGTACTGTCAGTGCTTTTTTTTTTTGTATTAAAAAAAAAAATAGGTCCCGGTACTCAGTAGTTCATTGCTTTTAACTACAAAAAAAAAATTAATAATATACGTTAAAATATAAGAAAAGTAATAATATTTTCCAAAAATGTGCCCGTACGCACCAAAAAAAGCCCTGCGTAATGTTTCGTCGTATGTGGTTTTAGCAATGTAATCTTCTACTAAAAACAAAATAAAGGAGATATGCTTTTCACCAAAGATAAAGTGTGAATAAGGAAATTCTTTACTTGGTAAGGGAGGGTCTTTTAAAGAACTAAACAAAATAGCGTAAGGGTAACCCTGGGTAATTACTGGTCCCAAAGAAATATCTAGACGATGTGTCCGTTTCTTGGAACGCGGAATGCATTCAACACGTTAAAATTATTTCGTTACCTGGCCCCTAAACAGCCTAAATGAAAGAAAACTATATGGAGAACTCCCTGAGTTGGAAACCACTGCACAGTTCATCTCGTAGACTTGTCTAGTCATCTGAACGCTTCAATGTAACAATGAGGGGGGGGGGGAAGATAGTTTGAAAGAAGAGACATTAACAGAAGATAAAGTGTCAGGTGGTTTTAGTTAACAAAGATAATTGAAGCTTTGGTGTCTTTAGATAAACTGACGTAGTATAAATTAACAGCAGATGAACTGACGTAGCATAAATAAACAGCAGATAAACTGACGTAGTATAAATTAACAACAGATAAACTGACGTAGTATAAATTAACAACAGATAAACTGACGCAGTATAAATTAACAACAGATAAACTGACGTAGTATAAATTAACAACGGATAAACTGACGTAGTATAAATTAACAACAGATAAACTGACGTGGTATAAATTAACAGCAGATAAACTGACGTGCTATAAATTAACAACAGATAAACTGACGTAGTATAAATTAACAACAGATAAACTGACGTAGTATAAATTGACAATAGATAAACTGACGTAGTATAAATTAACAATAGATAAACTGACGTAGTATAAATTAACAACAGATAAACTGACGTAGTATAAATTAACAACGGATAAACTGACGTAGTATAAATTAACAATAGATAAACTGACGTAGTATAAATTAACAATAGATAAACTGACGTAGTATAAATTAACAATAGATAAACTGACGTAGTATAAATTAACAACAGGTAAACTGACGTAGTATAAATTAACAGCAGATAAACTGACGTAGTATAAATTAACATTCGATAAACTGACGTAGTATAAATTAACAACGGATAAGCTGACGTAGTATAAATTAACATTAGATAAACTGACGTAGTATAAATTAACATTAGATAAACTGACGTAGTATAAATTAACATTAGATAAACTGACGTAGTATAAATTAACATTAGATAAACTGACGTAGTATAAATGAACAATAGATAAACTGACCTAGTATAAATGAACATTAGATAAACTGACGTAGTATAAATTAACAGCAGATAAACTGACGTAGTATAAATTAACAGCAGATAAACTGACGTAGTATAAATTAACAGCAGATAAACTGACGTAGTATAAATTAACAACAGATAAACTGACGTAGTATAAATTAACAACAGATTAACTGACGTAGTATAAATTAACAACAGATAAACTGATGTAGTATAAATTAACATTAGATAAACTGACGTAGTATAAATTAACAACAGATAAACTGACGTAGTATAAATTAACAGCAGATAAACTGACGTAGTATAAATTAACAACAGATAAACTGATGTAGTATAAATTAACATTAGATAAACTGACGTAGTATAAATTAACAACAGATAAACTGACGTAGTATAAATTAACAGCAGATAAACTGACGTAGTATAAATTAACAACAGATAAACTGACCTAGTATAAATTAACAACAGATAAACTGACCTAGTATAAATTAACAACAGATAAACTGACCTAGTATAAATTAACAGCAGATAAACTGACGTAGTATAAATTAACAGCAGATAAACTGACGTAGTATAAATTAACAGCAGATAAACTGACGTAGTATAAATTAACAACAGATAAACTGATGTAGTATAAATTAAAATAGATAAACTGACCTAGTATAAATTAACAACAGATAAACTGACCTAGTATAAATTAACAACAGATAAGCTGACGTAGTATAAATTAACAACGGATAAACTGACGTAGTATAAATTAACAACGGATAAACTGACGTAGTATAAACTAACAACGGATAAACTGACGTAGTATAAATTAACAATAGATAAACTGATGTAGTATAAATTAACAATAGATAAACTGACGTAGTATAAATTAACAATAGATAAACTGATGTAGTATAAATTAACAACAGATAAACTGACGTAGTATAAATTAACAGATAAACTGACGTAGTATAAATTAACAACAGATAAACTGACGTAGAATAAATTAACAGCAGATTAACTGACGTAGTATAAATTAACAACAGATAAACTGACGTAGTATAAATTAACAACAGATAAACTGACGTAGTATAAATTAACAACAGATAAACTGACGTAGTATAAATTAACAATAGATAAACCACCACTTCGAGCCTACGAAATAGTTTTTTATATGTGCAAACCTCCGTTGCCTAACGGCTTAACTCAAACAAGGGAAAAGCGTAAGACGATGACATGACCTGTGACCGCTGTTGCCTACCAAGGAATGACCTCTTTAGGCACACCAGAAGTCGCAAAGGGAACAGATCGTCTCTCGTGACGTAAAATGCCTCAGAAAGTAGAGATATTGATACTGTCATTGGTGACATGCAGTAAATAGGCTTCTCGAGAAGAGGCTTTGATTCGCAAGTAAGACCCCAGGTTTAGTGTAGCAGGATTATCTACAGTCTTATTAACAGGGTCGAATTTACAACGGATAAACTGACGTAGTATAAATTAACATTAGATAAACAACCACAATTTAGACTTGAAAAGGCCCATCCATCCATACAAGTGCCTCCATAGCCCATGATGGGCCCTGGTCTGTTCTAGCACATCTTTCCATTCTGATCAATCCTGGGCTTTACGTCTCCATGCCCGGACTCTAGCTGTTGTAGATCTGCCTCTACGTCATCAAGCCACCGTGCTCGTGATCTGCCTTTTGGGGCACCTGCCTTTTGGTTTTTGCAGGTGAACAATCTTTTGCTCCTCTGTTCACTGACATTCTTTCGTTTTGACCTGCCCAGCTTAATGCTTAATGGATGGCTGCCTGGTCGTGCGGTTTGCACGCTGGATTGTCGTTCAGATATATCGATGGTCCCGGGTTCAAACCCTGCCCGCGCCCATCCCCCGTCGTCCTGCGGGAGGTTTGGACTAGGAAGTAATTATCTTCAACTCTGAAGGAACATCCGAAACATTTTACAAACAATGTTCCTTTGAAAAGGCCCTAACCTGTTGGAAATATGGGGCCCCTTCTATGGCCACTTTTCTTATGCTCTATCTACAATTGTTTTTTAAATGTCTCATTTCTGGGGGCCCCAAGGCAAGCGGGGGCACGAAGATATAACTTATGTTGCGTATAGGTAAATCTAGCACTGCACATTGGCAGTATAACATTGCCTTTAGGACCCCACCTGTCAATATGGGCTGATTTATGAAATAAGGCAAGTAGCATTCCTTCAGTTCGATTTAAATTTACTGAAGCACTGACATTCAGCTTCAATAGGGCTTAATAGGGCTTAAATAGGGCTTAAATAGGGCTTTTGACAGAAATCTTTGTGCGTGGAGGAGAAATTATAAAGAAAAATAAAGATAATACTCCAGATTAAAGATTGTAACTATAAAATAAAGATAGTTCCCGAATCTAGAGCATAAAAATAATAAATTATGGCTTTTATATAGCGGTACTTTCATGTTTATAGCATGCTCAGAGCGCTATGGTCCTATCTCATTTGTGGACCAGTGGGTGGAGAAGGTTTTCCGTGCTGCCTTTAGGCGCTCAGTAAACACAACTCTGCTCGAATCGGGTGTCGAACCTCGAGCCCCCAAGTTCAAGCCTCTCGACCACGCTTCCTGATAGTAGATAGAAAGATAATACCAGAAATGTAGGAACTACTAAATACGCTAGGAGAATGAAGAATACAATAGAGATCTATTAAAGTTTAACTTTGGTATTAATAAACTTAGATCTGGGTTTCTTTAACAATAAAAAAAAAAAAAGGATTTATTTCTGTTAGTTCTTCTACCTTAACTTATATGGCCCCTTTAAAGCAATAGAGTTGGCACCCCTGATCTCTCTCTCTCTCTCTCTCTCTCTCTCTCTCTTTCTCTCAATAAAGTTTAAGAAAGTAAACATGAATAACAAAGCCGTTTTTTTTTTTTTTTTTGTGTGTTCTCGTAAGATAATATTTTCAGCCGTAACAGCAACAGAGATAAGAGTAGACTAACATTCTCTTATCTGAGGTGAGAGGTTAAACTGTGTAAGTTCGATCTTTTAAATCCGTCACATTCGTCTCCTGCCACCCCCCATTCCCCGGTCCCCCCTTGTTCTTTCTATGTCCGTCTCTTTTATCTCACAAGTTCTGCTGACATTTCACGGGCGGTAAGTCAGGTCAAAAGATTCATTTATCAATCAAGAGTTGTCGTACTCGAAGAAGAAAAGAGAAGATATATATATATATTCATTCGTATCGCAAGATCAGTGATTGATTATCGATTATATTTTTTTTTTGTAATCAGAAGTTTTATGTGCATGCAGATTTGCATATAGGTCAATAACAGACTCGTGAATTGAAAGGAATGATATAGGTAGGGCTTAAAAAAGGATTGTGGGATTTTGGGGTTAGGCTAATTTACGCGCGATAGTTGCCTAAAGTTTCGATAGCTGGGTAAATCTATTGCTGGCGAGGATTAAAACGTAGAACTTGAAGCCGGTTTCACAGGGCCGTATTTAAGTTACTTTAACTCTTTCTCTCCTAGCTGACGATGCCAACGTTGATTTGACCCCCAATAAACTAAATTGATTCTCGGATGTAGAAACTTTAATTTGTGTTGTGTAAAAAGAGCATACATTCTCCTAAAATTCAATACCAAATATAACATTTTCTGAGAATGGCGCGAAGGGGGTTCAATCAACCCGGGCCCACGACCATAAAGGGCCCTCAGCCTGTAGCGTAGCAACAATGCGCAACGGGGCTCATTGTGTTTTGGCCCATTACTTATGACCAGCTAGGGCCCACATGAAAACTTATTGATATATGACACCAGAGTGAACAAAATAATAAAACCTTTGTAAGAACTGATTTTTTTTTAATCTAAAAAGCTCCCTCAAAATGCCATAAACTTTATACTAAAACTTTATATTCGTTTTAAGACGGTGTTTTAAGCTAGAGTGAGTTTACCAGCGGCTTGGATTACTTTAATATAAGAAACTTCTTTCCGTCTGGTTTTTTGTAATGCTGTCTAGTCCTGATCGTGCATTTGAGGTGACAGTTGTTGCCGGATAGCTTTATTCTTTTTTTCCACTGATATATCCATAAAACCATTAATAGTATTACAGGAATTGGTGTGGGATAGAAAGAGAGAGAGTTTGGTTAAGAGAAAAATAAACAATATGTGCTGTAAAGAAAACAAAAGGGCTGCAATAACAATTAGGTCCATCGGGATCAGCTGCCAATTATTCAATTTTTTGAAAGCTCAATTTGTTTCTTTTTTTCTGTATTTAAAATAAAAAAAAAAATGGTTAAAGCATTTGATGGCATAAAATGAGTATAGCATTAAAAATAAATAAATAAAATAAAATAGTGCACATGTATTTGATCATGAATGATATTTTTCTTTACTTTACCTACACCTAGTCTATTAGACTGTTGGGGCACCATGCAAGACTCGTCGACCGTCTTTCTCCATTCCGCTCTGTCTTTTTGCCTTAGTTAGAACCTCTTTCATTGGCAAGCCATTCCATTATGTTATCCTCCCATCGCTTTCTCTGTCTGCCTCTTCTTCTTCTTCTCCCTGGTACTGTTCCCTGAAGGAAGGTCTTTGCGAGCCCCGAAGATCTTGTAATCTGGCCATAGATAAAGCAAAAAGTGAACTGAAGAAGATATAGAATGAAGTGTAAAAATAGAGGCTGCTGAAGTAGCTGGGTCTTGATACTAGAATGAAGTGTAAAAATAGAGGCTGCTGAAGTAGCTGGGTCTTGATACTAGAATGAAGTGTAAAAATACGGGCTGCTGAAGTAGGTGTGTCTTGATACTAGAATGAAGTGTAAAAATAGAGGCTGCTGAAGTAGCTGGGTCTTGATACTAGAATGAAGTGTAAAAATAGAGGCTACTGAAGTAGCTGGGTCTTGATACTAGAATGAAGTGTAAAAATAGAGGCTGCTGAAGTAGCTGGGTCTTGATACTAGAATGAAGTGTAAAAATACGGGCTGCTGAAGTAGGTGTGTCTTGATACTAGAATGAAGTGTAAAAATAGAGGCTGCTGAAGTAGCTGGGTCTTGATACTAGAATGAAGTGTAAAAATAGAGGCTACTGAAGTAGCTGGGTCTTGATACAATTTTTTTTCGCTCTACACGATTGCGGAAAGCAGGGGCGTAGCTAGGAATTTTTTTATCATTTGGGGGCCCTGGGGGGGGGGGGGCTTTGCCTCTTAAGGTGTCCCTGCATTTTGCGTAATATTTAGTATCAATATAAAAACACTCATTTGGGGCCCCTTTAAGTGGGGGCCCCGGTGGGATTTTTGAATTCTCCCTCACCTCCCCCCACCCTAGCTACGCCACTGGCAGAAAGTTAAAAGGCAGTTCGATTTGCCTACTAAGAAGAGAAAATTCAATGACTTTTAAACTCAACGTATTTTAACGTACTATCGAAGCCATTGTTTCTCAATAACATGACAGATTTCATGGGCTTAAAAAGTGATCAAAATGTTTGAGTCGTTAAAACTTAGTTTCATAGTTTTCAATTCACGTGCAGACGGCAAAGAGATTGATGACGTCAGCATGCTTCTAGTCTCATCTGACACCGAAGATATTGATATAGAATAGTGTTCAGAGATGCAATCCTCAAAAGAAGCCTTTTATAACATTTCAAGTCTGTGTTCAATATGAATTTGACTGTTTTTTTTTCTTTGTTTGTTTGTTTTTAATAGACAACTACATGGGATTTGGCTGGTTTTTTGTTGTTTTTATTTGCCATATACAATTTCATTTTATCATCAAGTTTTTCAAACATTTTCCCAGCATGCATCTCGTTTCTCACTTTGTATCAGTTTGTTCAGCATAGCGGCCATTTTCGAAATTTCGATTGATCAAAAATTGTTTTAAAATGTCTATGATACAGAGCAAGTTGGCTTCAGTTGGTTTTCTTTCCATTTAGAAACAGACAAAAGTTTAGAAATAGATGCACTGATCTTATCTTATCTTATATAATACAGACGTTACTTCAAAAAAAGAAGATGATTACGTCCTTCGCGCCATGCATTTAGTCATGCATATTAACCAATGACTTAAATTCCGCCAAGTCACTGGTTTTACTGGCTAGCTCAGGCAACCCATTCCATGCTCTAGGGAAGAAGGAGTATCTGCTTAGAAGGCCACAAAAATGTTAGTAAACAAGTTTTAGAACTTAGATCTATTTACTGTTAAATAATGGACGTAGAAACAGATAATAATTTCTATCAATGTTTAATAGTTTTACACCTACAAGTGTTTTCGCAATGCAAATGTGTATAATGGGAAATAGAAATCATAAAACATTTCAATAGACATTTGAAACACCTTTAAATTCGTTTAATTCTGTTCAGAAACTGTACAAACATGACGTGAAAGACATTATAACTTGTTGGAGTCTTAACAGAATCAAATGTAATGACAAATGACATAATTGGGCCTACTTTTTTATTTTTAAAAAAGCTACACTATTTATATTGGAATGTCTTTTGGTAAATGTGCCAATACTTCCAGATTTCACAATTGTTTTGTCACAAACTACATTCGTCTTATTATGGAAGACGGGGGCCCACCAAGATATTATTGAACCCGGGCCCACGGATACCTTGCTACGCCACTGTCGTGAAACACACACAGATAATCTATGATTGAACCACATCTAAAGTCACTGAATAGTAGACTGTACATATGTCAGTATATTATAGAAAGGGAAGTAACCATTGTAAAATGTAGAGGTTTTAGTTTTTGTTTCCGCAGCAAGTTACACCTCTTTCTCCTATACACATAGACATAGACATAAATGAATATAGACTGGAGAAAGGAAATAACTTCATGTAACTTTAAAACATATAAATCTATTGTTGTCGGATTTCCGAATTCTGAAAAGTTGCATGATCTTCTATAGTGCTCATAAATGTTGTATAATAATGTAGGCCTACACAAAATTACAGGTCACAAATTTTCATTTCATAAAACTCATTTATCGGCCAGTCTCTATTTAGTTATGTCATTGCCTATACACAGAAATACCAATACAAACCTATAAACGTGGTTTAACTGCGTAGATCTGTGGTAATGTCTACAGTTCTTCAGCCAGAGAATAACTTGTGGAGCTCTGTGGATTTTGACAATGCAAAAATAGTCTTTTGTCAAGTCTGAACTTTAGTAGTTTTTATCTTTCTTTTCTACGACATTCTAGGGGAGAGAATTATTAAAAAAAAAAACATGTATAAAAAAAAAAGCTAACAAGATTCTAGAAATAAAGAATCACCCTTTGAGTCAGGATTTTGTGATTTTACCATCACATGAGAAATACAAGACACCGATAGCAAAGACAAACAGATACAAACACTCTTTTGTTCCCCTGGCAATCAAATCATTAAATAAGAACAATCTGATATAAACTTTCTCACATGTAAATTATGAGTGAGTCTGGTGTGAATGTACACTTTGGTTTCTTATAGTTATAATGTTTTTTGTTTGGTGTTACGCACAAATTGTAAGACAAATTTCCATACGGACAATAAAGATTATTATTATTATTATGTTAGAAATGAACGAGTAGTCATTCTCTGGCGCTGCCAGGGTCGAGTTTCGCTAAAGAGAAACGAAATTCATCGTAGTCCCTTTAACAGTTTCCACTGAGGAATTTTCTGGTGATGTGGCAGGTCTGCAGCAGTACCGCCCTCTGACAGGCAACGAAGATGTTCCTAGGAATGTTAAGGGCCTTGAAGGTGTCTGTGAGGTCAGTTGTTATTATCCCCTCGGTTGATATAACAATGGGGTATATTGTTATTTTGGACAATTTCCATAGGCGCTTAATCTCCAAGCCTAGGTTCCCATATTTTCTTTGTTTTTCTATCTCAGTTTTTCTTAAATTATGAGACAGTGATACGGCGATATCGATAATGGTAGCGGTTTTTTCTTTTTTATCGATGAACAGCAGATCCGGGCGATTGAAATCTACCGTTTTGTCGGTCAGAATAGGCCTATCCCAGTACAGCAGATGTTCAGTAGACTCGAGCCAGGGAGAGTTTTTGCCTATAACCTGGGAGAGGTTTATCATCACAAATGTTTACACGGAAGAACGATTTGATGATGTCTATATTCATTTCTCTCGTCCATTTGATCCTTTTGGCTCCTCTTGTTCTACCACCAACAGCACCTCTCAATTGTGTGGGGTGCGAGTCAGGGAGTAGACCGACCTCTTGTGTTTGGTCATGAGGTTGTGAATTACCCTCAGTAAACACTCGACTCATTGGTGAATAATATTTACCGCCTAATTTATTTCATATTCATCGCTGTCCTGGAAGAAGCAATGGGTCCGTTCTATTTCCTCAAAATTCAAAAATGAAGATAAAAAAAAATGAACGTGCGTTAACTAGTTTATTTTGATCTACTGTCTCAGTACAGAAGCTTTTTATTATTATCATTATTATTATTATTATTATATATTATTAAAAAATGTTGCATTATGTTACGTCCTCTGAATTGCTGTTTTAAATAGGATGGATGGTGAATGTGCTGTAGAAGTCATGAGAATGCGTTTGTGCAGCTAAAAATACAACGATAATCGGGTTACAGCGCTCCTTCAAATCCCCTGTATAAAGCTCCTGGTTGTACTAGAATGAAAACCACAATATTGGTCAGTTACACGAGTCCCATTATAAAATGCAATCCAGAAATACATATACCGACCTAAACAGACGCACGGGGAGAAAAAAAACAGATATCTATTGATTGATCATAAATTATGTTTGTGGCAGTGTGTAGTGTGTTCTTATCAAGGACAAACCATCCACTTGAAACGGCAGACGCGTTCCAAGGGGCACAACTATTTGTTTATTTGTTCGCAATTATCGTTGTATAGTTTGACCAAAAAAATAATAATGTTAGGTTGCATGGTATAACAGTGACTAGGGTCATTTTTTTATGCCAGGTTGTAGTCCTGTTATTTGTACTTGAATACAAATTGTGCTAGATTTTTATTACTCATTGTAAAGACAATATATTTATAGATTTAAATGTCTATATTTAGTGCGATATTTGGTGTTCACAGTTCAAAGAAGACACTATTGTATCAACGGTTAAATCTCATACATTTCTATTCATGATTTCATGTTTGTCAGTTAGGCACAAAAGATAACTATTGTTGTCAATCTTTATAAATTCTAGATTAATCTAGTCCAAATCATCACAAGGTATTGACATCGTGTTTCGTCAGAACCCCAGATCTGGTGAAAAAATATTTTTACTGCTTAGAACTGAGTTCCAGGTAAAATGCTTAAAAATAGACATGAAAACGTGTTCCAAAAAAACAAAAAAGATCTATATATATGTCAGTGAGACTTTAAAAAAAAACGTAATGATTTTAAATAAGTTCACAATAACTCACTCACTTCTGAAATTATTGAAAGATTAATATTAGATCTATATAAGTCCAGAACTAGATCTATATAGGCCTACATATAGCCTATTATAGTTAAAAGCCATTTATTATTACACTTTGTTCTCTATCAGAAAATCCTTAATCCACTGATGCAATGGACCATCAATGCCAAAATATTTTAATTTTTTAAGCAAACTATGGTTGTGAACTTTGTCAAAAACTTTGGAAAAATCTAAGAAGATAGCATCTATTTGTTCACTATTATCTAAACCTTTTGAAAAATCATCCTATTAATTGTGTTTCACATGATCTATATTTCCTAAAGCCATGTTGGTATGGTTACTCCATGAGCGTCCTTACTGGACATTATGTGCTTGTCTAAGTGGTTTATGATGTTGCTACATATTATGTGTTCTAGGATTTTACATGTGATGCTGGTTAGTGATACTGGTCTGTAGTTTCCTGGATCAGATTTTTCTCCTTTTTAAAATAGGGGGGTGACATTAGCTATATGAAGGGGGTAATTAGGCCTATAAGTCGAAATCCCCTTTGGCTACGATCTTGGAATTCGATGACTGTTGTATGCTTTAGTTTTGTATTGAAGATTTTTTAACCCCCAACCTCCAGTAAATTATCAACGCTGTTATCATGCATCTAAGAGCAACTAAGTCGTTGGTTTTCCTGACTGATTTTTAAACAACTGTGCCCATGCTGTTATGCATACTCGCGACTAACGTATTAGCCTACATCTTTTGCTATGGCTGTTCCTTTCGACCAGGGGCGGACTGGCTATATGGGCATTTGGGCAAATGCCCGGTGAGCCGGTACCCAAAAGGGCCGGTAGGGCCACCGAAATGGCCTGATCGAAGTCACTATGGCACATATCAAGTTGTTAAAGGTTTTATAATATCCTTATTATGTTATTATTATTATTTTTATAAAAGGCCATCTGAGCGCCGTGTTGAAACAAAAAGTCTTTCACAGACATTACAGTGTAATACTCTTTTAATCAAACACATTTTCCGAAAATAAAATGTAGAATGTAGACAGTGCTACTAGTATAGGCTTCATCTTTTTAGGGCCTACATAATTGCTGATTTAAAAAGACGCTATATTGCTTGTTAAGATATATAGAGTTCAGTGTATGCATGCATATCGATACATTATCAAACTTAACAATGATTTTTAAGGACCGATATACCTAGACATGGATGCCCATCACATGATAGAGAATTTGTGGGCCAAATTTTATAGAAATGCCCGGGCCGATTTTGACACCTAGTCCGCCCCTGCTTTCGACATCCCCACTTTTTTTTGTATAACAATACCGGCCAAGATACCGGAGCGTCAATGAATACTAAATTTATTGACTGAATTGATTTTGTTTATGACCTTCTTGATTCTATATCTAGATCTAGGAGCAGGAGCGAATAATAAAGTAACCTATGTTACACGCCCATTGCCTCCCTTAGATCTAGTAGAGCTATTACTTTGAATCACTCATAGCAAACGTCATGCTCCGAAGAAAACTGTGGCATAAAAAGTGCGATCAGGATATGTTTACGAATCCAACAAAAATATTGTAGTCTAGTCAAATCAGGTAAATCATCCATATCGATATCCAGATATCTTAATATAGATTTAGATTTTAAAAGAATTACATTGAAAACAAAAAAAAACTGATGTAGATCCCTAACACTACTGATTACATAGATCTACATTAACTTTAAAGAAGTCTTATTCAGTTACTGTTATTGTCTGCTTGAAACTAATTCTTGACTTGACTGATCAACTCTGTGAGTGTGATGTGATGATTTGTTTGTATTATTTGCAACTTTGTGTTGTATGATGAAATCTGTGTATGATGTATGAAACTCATTGATTGTAAAAGAAGTCATTGTTGTGTAGTGGTTGTTACAGTTTATTGAGGCTAGATCTTACCAAAATTGACCAGGCCAGATGTAGACATAGTCATAGATCATTCCATTAGTCTAGTAAAAAGTATCACAAATGTCAAAAAAGTGTGGGCTACTAGATTCTAGATCTAATAAATTTAATTAGAATTAGAATCTAGAATTATTTAAATTATTAGATTCTGCTAGTCTAGTTAGCAGTATCAGTTACAATCAGTGAAATCAGTACTAGATTATAGTAGATAATAGCTTATTATTTATAGATAGATCTAGATTATCTATAAATAAATAATAAAATATAAGCCTATAAGTTATAGTCTATAAGCTATTATTATTATCTGATAGAATCATAGATATCAGATAGTCTTATAGATTCTAGAATTTCTAGAGTCTAGATTTACTAATTCTAGGTCTACTACTACTAACTAGTACTACTAGATCTAGTCTCTAGTCATTCTAGTGACTAGAACTCTAGATTGACAATTCTTATACTACTTATACTTATAGTAGGTATAGTTATTAAATTCTATATTATTAAGTAGAGATCTAGATGGCTGCATGGTCGTGCAGTTTGCTCGCTGGACTGTCGGAGGTTTGGACTAGGAAGTAAACTATTTTCAACTCTGAAGGAGTATCCGAAACATGTAAAACATTTTACAAACATTTGGAGTTTCTTCATTCATGTTAAATCTAAAATCTAAACTGATTTGCTTATCTTATCAGTGACACTAATTTTTAATGTTTTAAAAATAAATGTTGGATATCTAGATCTAGATTACTGATAAGAGAATATTTATTTAGACTCTGATGCAACTTGCTGAAACATTTGTACCCCATAAATTAATATAAATAACATAACTTGATAAACTATTTTTTAGAAGGAATAGATTATAGTGCCTAATTCATTTACGAAAATGAATGGAAATGATCAAGCAGCAGCCGGTGAGCCTCAGAAGCCAAAAACCGAAAAGGAGCTTAAAAAAGAGGCAATGAGATTGGCTAAACTGGAGAAATTCAAAGCCAAGCAAGAAAAACAGAAAGTCACAGAGGGAGAGGTAAGAAGAAAAAAAAATGAAACTTTTGATCAGGGCCGGTCTTAGGCCACATGCGGTCTATGCGGTCACAGTGGGCCCCGCGCTTTCATACGCCCCGCACTATTTCTATATATATATGTAATTATTAAATTGCAAAATGTAAACGAAAAATTCCTGGAAATGTCCTGCATTTATTAAAATCTCCTGAAAACTCATAAAAATCTCCAGAAAAATTGATAAAATTGTCATTTGTCGGTTTCATTTATTTTGGAAAACGCCAATCGTACGTGTGATAAAAAAGGCGTTGTCAGCTTTCATGTAATAAAATGTAATAATCGGACGGGTTTTCACCTAAACTGAAAGTTCCAAAACCGTATTTACTTTTATAGTCAATGGCATATAAATATGCCATAGGTTGCATGGTTCGCAAAGTAAAGTTAATTTGATGTCAATTTTGTACTTAGTAAAGAATGAATAAAATGCAAAGTCAAATTTTTTTTTGAAAAATTTTCACTTATTTTCCTTATTCCCACCCAAACTAGGCCCCGCGCAATCAGTTTAGCATATGACCCCGCAATTGCTAGGACCGGCCCTGCTTTTGATGACTTATTGTTAGCAGTGTCACATTGACACCCACAAATATGACCTTTGGGTCATATCCAGTCTGTGATGGCATGCTGTCAAAACTTTTGGTCTCACTACTTAATGAAACAGAATAATCTCAGTTCAATTGAACTTAACTCTTTCTCTCCTACTTGAATTAAATATAATGTTTGGTTTTATGAACTTTAATTTGTGTTATATAAAAAGAGCATGCATTCTTCTAGAATTCTATATCAAACAAAAATGTTTTTGAAGTTTAATCATAACAGGGTAGAATGTACAAATGTGAAAAATGAACAATTCCATCAGAACGTGGAAAAATAATTATGGAGATAAAGAGTTAACTTCTTTATTTTTTTTGATGATCCGATCCTTGATTTATATGGTGCCCAAGCTGAGAAAGGTGCATCACAGACTAACAAGATTAGAGATTGTTGCTTTTCGACTAACATGGCTTTTACTGTCATTGTTATTGTCAATACAATGTTAAAATGCAAATATTTAAAATGATTTCTCCTGCAACATAAAAATGGGGAGGCAATTCTTTACCCCTCCCCCAATAAGAAGAACTTTAAAGCGAAATTCAAATAAATTTGTTATTATTCATTATAATAGATGTTCAGTCTGTGTTGTGGTATATAGGGGTAGGGGGTATCTTGGAAAAACTTTTCATGCTGCCTTTATGCACATAGAAAATATTGAGTTAAAAATTCCAAGTCTGCTTAGGGATTTAAACTCAAACACCCTCCCTAGTAACGTAGTGTAATAAAACACGACTGATACACACAATAACACAGTACAGACTGGTCACGATTCACAGACTACGATAATGCGAACACGATTACAAATACTAGCACGATTACAAGCACGGGTAACACACAAGTTCATTTAACGATCACTCCATTCACCCCTCCTTTATTTCTTTCTGGGTCTTAGGTTATAACCATGCGTATGAAGGGAAGGATCCGGAGGTATCTCTGGCGTAGACTTTTCTCCTTGCAAGTCGTAACTGTCCTGTACGGGACTCGAGTCAATATTGGCCTCTGGCATTGGGTGGCTCCCCTGTGAGTCACTGATGACTTCTGGCTGGTTGTACATCATTGGGGTGGGACTCTGTGAATTACTGATAGTTTCAGGCCCGTAGCGACTCCCTGGTGAGAGATCCAAAGAGTCACCGACCTCTTGAGGCAGAATACCGTTCTCTGGTTCGAAATAGTCGTTCGTGGAACTTTCCTTTGGCGCCAGGTGCCTAAGCGACACTGTCTCCTCCCGGCCGTTTGGAAATCGTATATGGGCGTACTGTGGGTTGCAGCTAATAAGTTCAACCTCTTGTACCAATGGGTCAAATTTTGAAGATCTTGCAGGGGATTTTAGTAATACTTTGCCTGGGTTCTGTAGCCAAGTAGGCAAGGATGTTCCCGTTGGCGATCTTCTGTTGAATTTGAAGATCCGTTCGTGTGGAGTTTCATTAGTAGAAGTACACAGTAATGATCGAATTGAGTGAAGTGCCTGGGGCAACACAGATTCCCACTGTGATAGTTCCAACTTCCCTGAGTCCAATGCTAATAAAATAGCCTGCCACAATGTTTTATTCAGCTTTTCTATTTGCCCATTTCCTTTGGCATTATAGGGCGTTGTCCTGCTAGTGGCTATGCCCTTAGAATGTAGATATTCTGTAGTTTCTGTGGAAATAAATGATGTGCCACGATCAGAGTGGATGTAACTGGGTGTTCCAAAGAGGAAAAATAACTGGTCGAAGCACTTTATTACTGTCTTAGATGTCATATCAGGACAGGGAAAAGCGAATGGAAACCGCGAATATTCGTCAATCATTGTTAACAAATACTTGTTGCGAGTAGCTGATGGCAAAGGACCTTTAAAGTCAACACTTATTCTTTCAAACGGCTGTGTGGCCTTGATGAGCGTACCTGCAAATTCCTTATAGAATTGCGGTTTAATTCTATTGCAGGTTCTGCATTGTTGAATGGTCTGTCTGACCTCTTCAACCGAGAAGGGTAAGTTCTTTGACCTGACATAATGTAGAAGTCTAGTGACACCTGGATGACACAGGTAGTCATGGTACGTCTTCAGGCTACTTTGTTTCGTCATGGTTGCACAGTGCCCTCTAGACAAGGTGTCTGCTGCTGTGTTGGCGTTCCCAGGTCTATACTGTATATCAAACTTGAAGCTTGCTAGTTCCAATTTCCACCTTTGTATCTTATCGTTTTTAATTTTCTTGTCATGAGTGTCTTTAAATATGTATGAAATAGACCGCTGGTCCGTAATAAGGGTAAAATGATTGCCACACAAATAATGCTTCCATTTGCGTATGGCTTCAATTATTGCAGTGGCTTCTTTCTCTATGGCAGATTGATGCCTTTCAGTAGGTGAAAGAGTTCTAGAGAAGAATGCAATAGGTCTTCCCTCCTGATTTAAAGTGGCAGCTACTGCGATGTCAGAAGCGTCAGTTTCCACAATTAGAGGATGGTCATACTTTATGGTGAAAATTGCTGCTTTCTGCAATTCTTCCAAGTCTTCCAACGCTGTTTTTACTTCTGTAGGTACAGGAAAAATTTGATTTTTCATTATAGGATACATTTTGTCGGAGAAATTTGGTATCCAGTGAGCATAATATGCCAAAAGTCCTACAATCCTTTTCTGAGACTTCAGATCTTTTGGAGGTGGCAAATCTCGCAGAGCTTGAAATCTATCAGGGTCCGGCTTCAAATGCCCTTTGGATATTTCATATCCAAGCAGCTTTACCTTCTTAGTAGCAAATACACTTTTACTTTCGTTGAAAGTTATTCCGTATTCCAGAGCTACCTTCTGAAAATGCAACAGATTTTTGTTATGGGAGTCTACATCTGTACCACATATTGTTACATTGTCGACATAGGCAAACGTGTCAGACAACTTTTCTTTTTCTATAATAGTGTCTATGGTTTTCTGGAAGCAAGCTACACCGTTAGTGACCCCAAAGGGTATTCTGCAAAACTGGTAGAGTTTACCACAAGCTTCGAAGGCTGTGTATTTCTTTTCGCTCTGTTGGATAGGTATTTGGTGATAAGCACTCTCCATATCCAATGTGCTAAAGATTTCATACCTGGAAATTTTCTCCACCATTTCATCCACTCTAGGCATGGGGTAAGCGTCCAGGTAAGTAAATCTATTTATAGTTTGGCTATAATCAACGACCATTCGCTTTTTGTGCCGCTCATTGGTCGTGACAAGGACTTGAGCTCTCCAAGGTGATTTGGAAGGTTCAATGATACCGTTTCGTATCAATTTCTCAACTTCAGCTTTAATAAATTGTGTGTCTTGGAAGGAGTAACGACGAGATTTAGTAGCAATAGGTCTGCAATCAGGGGATAAATTTGCAAACAATTGTGGTGCCTCTACCTTAACAGCATTGAGCGAGCAGACATGAAATGCAGGTCGACCACCGTTGAATGGAATTATCAGTTCTTTGTGTAATGCGAGGAAATCTAACCCAAGCACTACATCAGTGCAAAGTTCATCTAGTAACGAAAGTTTGAATTGATTGTAAACTTCCCCTTTGTATTTTAGCGATGCAAACGTGTGGCCTCTTGTGACGCTTGACAGTTGAGATGACGCCATAGAAATTTTGTGCTTTGAACGTGTCACTGACCAATCGTACTCTCTTGGTATGTTTGAAGAAATGTAGCTTTCCCCGCTACCTGTATCAATTAGGGCTTTTAGGTTCACGCCATTTACAGAGATGTGTACTGTTGATTTAGTTAAACCAGGTACAGACGAAGTAGCAATTAGTGATGTTAGATGTGTAGAGTCCTTAATGCAGCTACAATCTTTACAAGATTGTCTTTTAATCTCGTGGCTAGGAGATGTTTTGACTTTTGTTTTGGTTATAGGAGTGTTGCGAGACCTGCAAACCTTCGAAAAATGTCCATTTTTCCCGCACGAATGACACATGCAGTCTTTGGCAGGGCATTTCGCTCTGAGATGCCGACTACCTCCGCAAAAGAAACATTTAGTATTCACTGTTGCGATTGTTTCTGAGTCCACCATTTCTTCGGTTGAGATTGCCGATGACGAAAGAGATGACTCTACCAATTGAGACGGAGTACTAAACGAACTGGATTCTTTTTGGGCCATGTCGAGAGTCTTGGCAATATCTAAAGCCATTTTCAAGTCAAGGGATCTTTTCTCAAGTAGCCTCTGTCTAATTACACTCGAACGCATGCCGCTAACAAAGGCATCGCGAATGGCGTCCTCTTCATTTTTGTCAGCACTGACAGCTCGGAACTGACAATCTCTGGCCATCACTCTCAGCTTGTGTACAAATTGATCAAGACTTTGATCGACTTCTTGTTTGCAAGTTGCAAGCAAATGTCTGGCCAATGTTTCATTAGGGGCCTTCACAAATAAATTCTCAAGAATAGATTTTGCTTCTGAGTATTTAGAACAGGTAGAAATATACTGATATAAGGATGGAGACACAAAGTTGCATAGCAGGTCAAACTGTTCGCTTTCACTAGCCCCTACCTTCGTTGCGAATCTGTCAAAACAAGAAATCCAATGTTTCCATGTAACTGAAGCATTAGTTGAACTAGGATCAGCATCCAGTCTATTGGGACGCAAAAACTTGTCCATTTAAGAATGGTTGTATTGAAATAAACTGTAATAAAACACGACTGATACACACAATAACACAGTACAGACTGGTCACGATTCACAGACTACGATAATGCGAACACGATTACAAATACTAGCACGATTACAAGCACGGGTAACACACAAGTTCATTTAACGATCACTCCACGTAGCAAAGAAGTTTATGTCATTCAGCTTCACATCCTATTACACCATGTAAAAAAATAAGCTCTCTATAAAGTAGAGCCGAATGATTGAAAAAAGAGAAGAATCTATAAAAATCACCTGGTCCATTAAAAGATTCCTAATTTATTATGCTATTTTTGTTGAGGGATTGAATAAAGTACATCTTGAGTCATCATTGTCAATAACATCACACTGCTGGCTGTAATATAAATATTTAGTTTTTCATCTTGTTTCTCTTTAGAAGTAATGCTCACAACTTCCTCACAATTTGCTCATAATTTTCTTTAACTTAACATTTTCACCATTAAGTTTTTTAATTTTAAATTCTGTTTTAAATGTTTGCCATTTTAGGCCAAACCGAAAGCTAACAAAAAGAAAACTTGTGAAGAGAAGCAGGTCGTTACTTACGATGTGCCAACAGAAAAGGGACAGCGGAAAGGTAAAAGAAAAATTCTCTTTGCACCATTTTTTTTATCTCATTCAGAAAGTAAATAACTTCAAAATCTCATTCGAGACCGTACGATCTATGGGGCTGATGATGTATGGATCTGTGGCCCACATTAATGGAGAGTGTCATGTGGCCCTCACAACAACCAACCACCTTTACTTTTCCCAACTAATGTCAGGTACCCTTTAGAGTTGAGTGGACTCAGGGGCACCCTAAAGATCATGTTTCTTAATCCCATTCTTCATCTGGATTCAAATCTGAGACCTCTCTGTTCAGAAGCCAAGGGCTTTACCACTCAGCCACCATGCCCCCCATTCTCTTTCAGAAAGCAGAGATAACCTCTTGAATAACATGTAGCTGCTATGGTATGCTTATCTGAGACGTCTCAGCAATCAATAATATTATAAAGGAGAGAAAAAAAGATGTAATACAGTCAAAGCTCAGTGTCCATAAATTGTATCAAAGTTCCAGTTATTTCAAAATATTTACAAAAATACTAAGCTCAATAATTTCAATTGGAATAACTTTGTTTTTTTCAAACATCGGAGTTAAAATCAAGGGTAGCTATTCTTTGCATATTTCTTAGTCACTATCATGTAAAACCATTCTAGAATAGAAGGGTTTTAAAACATTTGTTATTCAAGTGTTGCTCATAGTATGAACTAATGCAGCTCACAGTTAGTCTATATGCAGTGTTTACATTGCGCTCATTTCATACACATTGTATGCGTTGTTGATGGTGGTGGAAAAAAAAACTACTTCTCTACCACTAATTTAATACTTTACCTGTTTTTACCAATGAAAATCCAAATTGGGGTCTATAGATAATATATTGGTTTACTATCACGTAAAGTGTATATAATGTCCTTCAATTACTTGTCCAGTTTGTGTTAATGTGGTGAGATTTTAAAAAATATTAGACTTGAGACTTATCATGTCTGTGTAAATGATGACAAGTTTTATCATGTCTGTGTTAATGAATACATTCTTTTAAAATATAAATTAATACATTAGTTAGCATGCTGTAAAATATTTTCATGTATTCTTCTTCTTCTTCCTCATTCTCATTATTGTGTTGGAGCGTTCTGATGATTAGAGACCAATATACGAGATGAACTGCGCAAATCAGGGAGCATTCCGTTTAGTTTTATTTCTATAGGGTTGTTTTGAGGCCAGTGTGTAGTTTGGGCCTCTTGATAAAGAATGTTTTGAAGGACACTGTCAGCATTCTGGTGACACTCCATATGTCAGATTTCACTAGTTCCAATTTTAAGCTTCTGGGACATATGTTGTCTCAATCTGTTGTGTCCAGTCCTGAGTTGAAAGATTATATGTTCATCTTGTTTAGCTTATAATAGACATCATCTTTCTTGTGATTCAGATGAAAGCTTGTCCATTTCTCATTTATTTTATTCACCATTAGTTTTCATGTATAACTCAAAACATCTAATCAATCTAATTCAGTTACTAGTACAATTTATTATATTTTGGCTCAAGGCAACTTTGAGGCTTACCAACAACAATTATTTGTGCTTGAGGATTCAAAAGTTTAAGGTTGTATTTTGGATTGACATTCTTTTGGTTAGCATGAAAGAAATAATATGGTGCCTTGAAAATAAAAAAATTGAAGTTTGAACTGTATAAATCTTTTTTTTAAAGAAACAAACAATTAAGATCATTAACTAAACAATAATTATTGAGTATGTTGTGTTGCAGATACCAAGTGTCCAATGCCAGATGCCTACAGCCCCAGATATGTCGAGGCTGCATGGTATGATTGGTGGGTCCAGGAAGGTTTCTTTAAACCAGAATATGGTGTAAGCAGATTTGTAGAGCTCTCTTGAAAGTTTTAAACATAAAATCTGTTATTGTTTTCTTCAAACTTAGTCTTAGGTTGCAAGAAGTCACAGCAATCAAAACATTAAATGTTAGTGTAGTTCCCTATGGTCAGATTGGAATCCATATTGAGTTTTTTAACTATTAATTTACTCTATTTTTGTTTTAGTTGCTGTTAATCCATGATTGTTGAGCTGTAGCTCTATCACATATGTAAAGTACAATTTTTTTCCCTTGTTCAAGATACCAAACAAAATAATTTATTACCAATAGTTAATTGGTTAATTTGTTTTATTGATTGTTGTGTTGTCAAGTAAAAAAAAATAATTGTGCAAAATTTCAGCTTAATCCAAGGAAGAAATAACATTTACAAACTTTTTACCAGACAGACAGACAAAGAGAGTTAATATAAGCTTTGTAAAAATCAAATAAAATGCATTTTCTCCAATATTTGAAACCTAAAATTTCAATGCTTGAAAATGAAATTCACCTCTAGATCTAGATGTAACTTGCAGATCTGTCTAGCTGCTGTTTTTTTTTTCTGCCTCGTTGTATAATGATATCAACTCAATATTTCTTTCTCATTATATAATGATATAAACCCAACATTTTTGGTCTCAGGGACGAGATGTGAACAAGTTGAAGTATGAAGAGAAGTTTATAATGGTCATCCCTCCACCCAATGTGACCGGGTCTTTACATCTTGGACATGGGTTGACTAATTCTGTTGAAGATTGTTTGGCAAGATGGTGAGGAATTGTTTTAATCTCAAATGTATACTATTCTTGTTTGCTTATTGTGTATTTTAGTTTTCTAATTATACATTTATTTATTTATTTATTCATTCATTCATTTTATTTATTAATTATATCTATTTATTTATTCATTTTATTTCTTTATTCATTTATTTATTCTATTTTATTTTATTTATTCATTTTTTTATGTATTTACCTATCTGAATCCAAACTTCTGCTGGCATGTGGTTATACCCAAAATCATGCTCTAGGCTTTGTTAGTCAACCCTGTGGAGAAATAAATGCTATATCTTGGCAGAACCTGAGATGTTACTGATCTCAAACTGTATCTGGCATTGGCTGTTTCTTTGAACACATCAACCAAGGGGAGGGCGGGAATTACAATCCTGGCTTGTTGTATACCTTTCATACTGAGATTGAGATTCTTACTTGGCCTACCTCTTCCCTTTTTAAACCCCATTCTTCACTGGGATTCGAACCCAGATCCCCAGGTTTGGAAGCCATTCGCTTAACCACTCAGTCACTGCGCCTCCTCCTAATGTTTACTCTGGTATATTATTGTCGCAGCTCTATGTTCAAACACCAACCCAGTTGGTATATTACTGCTTTTTAAAACACTATTCCTTATGCTTGCATGTTAGTTTCTTACATGCTGCACAGTAGATTGAGCTACAAGCAATAATAATTTAATTTATAGAGGGCTATTAACAAACATAATGTAGGCTCAAGGTGCTGTGATAACATTAAAAACATAAACACGAGAGTTGATATGAAAAACTATTCTAAAAAGTTTTAAACATGTAAGCTTTAATGTTCTTCTTGAATGTATTGTTGCATGTTGTCTGTCTGAGATCAATGGGGAGTGAATTCCAAACCTTTGGTCCATGCATTTTCCTAGTTTATTCTCTGATTCTTGTCACTTAGCTGTCCATCAGTGCAAGCCATATTGACAACATTTGATCTATGACCAGAACAAATCATCTTGTGCCACAGATATTGAAGATTTGCTGCTCAGTGTGAAAATATAGCACACAATTTTTTTTTTTGTTTTACTTTCTCTTGTTTAGTGTGTAGAATTGTTAGTCACCTTCAGTCCTAACAACTATGGTATCACATAGAAATGAGATAAAGCATGGGCATTAGTTTTGGTTGGAAAGTTGTCTCCCACACAGCAGTTCAACCCTCTCCACGCAGCTTTTGTATCCAAAGGAACAGCAATAGCCAATACAGTTTCGCATCAGCAGTATTGCAGGTTCTGACAGGGCGTAGTACTGTGTGCTGCAACCTGTATAAAATACTGTTTGATATATAATATACCAAATCTATAACTCGTTTCAGGCACAGAATGAAGGGTAAAGCTGTCCTGTGGGTGCCAGGATGTGACCATGCAGGTATCGCCACACAGGTGGTGGTGGAGAAAAAGCTCTGGCGTGAAGAAAAGAAAACAAGACATGACCTTGGGCGGGAGGCTTTCGTCAATGAAGTTTGGAAGTGGAAGAATGAGTAAGTAAACAGAATGTAGTGGTTAACCACTTGCCTTGCCTATAGAGGGCTCTTGAGTTCGAACCCCAGTGAAGACCAGGATTTGGAACTTCAGGATTTTTAGGATGCCCCTGAGTTCAACCAACTCTATTGAGTGCCTGGCGTATGTTAAGAAAGTAAAGGTGGCTGTTTATTGTGCTGGCCAAACCTCCTGCAGGTTGAGTCTATCATGGCAACAGTTGGGAGCACCAGTAAAGTAAAAAAACAAATCTCCTTTCAGTCCTTACGATCCGTAGGGTAGATGATGTAAAGGTCATCTGTTTCTGTTGGTTAATGAGGGTATCTTGTGGCCAGCTTAACGACCAACCGCCTTTACTTTCCCCCAACAAATGTCAGGTATCCATTAGAGCTGGGGGGACTCAGAGGCGGCTGAATATCCCAAAATTAAAAATCCCAGTCTTTTCCATTCCAATTTGTTTCTTGGCATTCATACAGTTTCTCACTTAAGTCTATACATTCTTTAGTCCATACATTCTTTGATAGATACAAGGTTAATACTGTTAGTAAAATCACTACATTTCATTCAGAGTTTATAGTTGACTATTAGGTTCACTTATTGTCTTTTTTTTAAGCCAGAACTTTGTATTTGGAAGGATTTTTATTTTTAATCACAAATATTAATTGTGTTAAGATACAGTGCTAGTAGAAGTAGGAAATAGTTGTATTTAGTGTGTATTAATCTTCAACCAAAAAGAGTTGCTAGGGTTGAACAGGAAATAACAGCAAGTCTGCTTTATATCACAATAATTTGAGATTTTTCTTTTTTAAGAAATTTAGCTTACTTTTTTAAACTTACAGTTTTCATTTGCACATTTAAAAAATATA
Organism: Biomphalaria glabrata; assembly: GCF_947242115.1. Classification (NCBI taxonomy): domain Eukaryota; kingdom Metazoa; phylum Mollusca; class Gastropoda; family Planorbidae; genus Biomphalaria; species Biomphalaria glabrata. Next base: position 46,187,832 of record NC_074719.1, read on the forward strand.
GTTTGAACATTTGAACATTATCTGATATTGAGTTGAAAACACAGTTAAAAAGTTTACATTCTAACATTACAATGTTGTTGTTTTTTTTTGCCTTGGTTTTTGTTTTTAGAAAAGGTCACAGAATTTACGATCAGTTACGGCTGTTAGGAGGCTCCTATGAATGGGACAGAGTGGCTTTTACGATGGATGATGTAAGCCTTGAACTGTTTGAATTTGAAACACTAGCATGTGTATTAAACAAATCTATAATACATCAACCCCTAACCATATTTTAAATTACTATAATCAAAACTTATAAAATACTCACAGAGCTATGTCTAAAACACTTTTCGTATTTCAATGATAAAGGACAAGCTAATAACTGAGAACTTTTTCTGAGTGCTATTAGAGCTGGGGGTTCTCAACCTGTGGGTCGCGACCTTCTTGGGGGTCGATTGACTATTTTCCAGGGGTCGCCTAAGACCATCGAAAATATGGATCACTATTGTCTACTCTTCTGTTGCTGTATGTGTGTGTCGGGGGGGTTGCGGCAGAGCGGGGGATTGTAAAAAGGGGTCCCCGAGCTTAAAAGGTTGAGAACCGCTGTGTTAGAGCAAGGAATGCATTGCCTAAATATAGCAATAAAACCAACCGCAGAGTTTAAATCTTTCATTAGCAAAAGGATAAACCTAGTATCAATGTTTTTTATGTTACTGGTAAGTGAATGTCAACCAAAAGGGAGAGAGATATCACTTCAATCTCGACAGAGGTTTTTAGTGGTTTTTGCTTAGATATCACAAATGATTAATCCCTTAGCTCAAAAAAAAAATTAAGAAATAATTATGTTTATAATTGTTCTTTTCGTGTAACTGCAGCCATTGCTAACATTATACTGTGTGTGTACGTTGTTCATTTGTTATTTTGTCTGTAATTTGCAGCTTAGTAATCTTGTTCTGTGTTTTTGTACTCCAGGTCAGATATCGCTGTGTGATTGAAGGTTTCTGCAGACTCCATGAAATGGGTCTCATCTACCGCAGCGTTCGACTGGTCAACTGGTCCTGCACTCTGCGCTCAGCAATCTCAGATATAGAGGTGAGACCCCCTGTTGTTGTTTCTTGTAGTTTTAGCTGCGTCCAGATTGACATAGAAAATTAACTAAATAGCTCCCATTTTCCACTCTTATAATTTGCCAACATTGCTAACAAGGCCGACGTTTTTTAATATCGTTGTTGTACAGTTAGTATTGTGTTACCATGAATGCCTTAGGTCTGACTTGTCATGTTCTGTAAAGCTGTATATATTTTATCCATGTTCTGCACAGGTGGATAAGAGAGAAATAGAAGGCAGGACATTGATAGAAGTCCCTGGTTACACTGAAAAGATAGAGTTTGGAGTTCTGGTTTCTTTTGCTTACAAAGTTGTGGATTCAGGTCAGTTGGACTATTGATTAAATAGAAACCCAAGTTTCTCTTTTGTTTATCCTTTTTTTTTAAAGTTTTGTAAGTCTCTCTGAAAACAGTTTTTACATGGTTTATGTCTTTGTTGTCACTGTTCCATCATCAAAAACTATTTCTAAAGACGTAGATGGGTTAATTTTTGTGTCTTACTAATTTATGTGTGCAAAACTAATATTTTGAGAAAATAAAATAATGCTCTTTGAAGATTGATTCTAAAATAAGAATATTTATTTTAAAAAGACATTTCATTTTATCTACATTCATATCGCAAGCTTTATGTCTTTATTCCATCCAAAACTATACAAAAACACACAAATTTGGATTAAAACTACATTTTCTCTTCATGAAGGCAATTTTTAACAGGTGGGCATTCATTCATAGTAATAAAAATATTTAAAAAAAAATAAAAAATTTTTTTTTAAATTTCAGAACCATTTTGTTTGGTTCCTCATTTCATTTTGTGGTGTTTTGTTTTTTGGGTTGTCATTTTTTTTTTTAACTTGTGGCTGTCATCCAAATATCATGCTGTAGAACCGAAGAGATCCTCAAGCTAGTAACTTGAACCTTCTAATAACTTGATCTGGCTGGAACTGAAACAAGAAGGTCCTTTGGTGACAACTTAGCGATAAAGATGTTTATTATTTTTTATTTCTGTCAGATGAAGAGATTGTTGTGGCCACCACTCGTATTGAGACCATGTTGGGAGACTCTGGCGTTGCTGTGCACCCCAATGATGAGAGGTACAAACACCTGGCCGGCAAGTTTGTCCAGCATCCATTCTGTTCTGGAAGACTGATGCCCATTGTCTTTGATGAGTTTGTTGACATGACCTTTGGAACCGGTGAGCTGAGTCCTTTTTATGAATATATCACATTGCTACACAAGGCATGCTTGAAAACATGATTTTTCACACCACTGCGGTGGCTGAGGGGTAAAGCTATCGACTTCCTAACTGGAGGTGTGGGGGTCCCAGGTTTGAATACTTGTCATGACTGGGATTTTATGGGTGAGTGCTGGCCACATGGCACCCTTGTTAACTGTAGGCCACAGAAACAGATGACCTTTACATCATCTGCACTACAGACCACAAGGTCTGTAAGGGGAACTTTATTTTACTTACAAAAGATCATTGGAAACTTTATGGCCAAGTGGTTAGCTTCAATATGAAAGCCTCAAGTTTAGATCTTGGTTAAAGCTGGGTTGTTTTTAATTCTGGTTTTGAAGTCAATCTAAGCTTTTTTCTTTATTAATTTTCTTACCCTTTTGTCAAAATGAAACCAATCTCCTGTTTTAAACACCTTGTGACACTTGTAACAGTTTAACGTCCAGAAGCATTGTTTCTAAAGATAATTTGTTTATCAGCGCTACTCGTTGACTAGGGAAGGGGAAACTGATCAAGACGTCTCAATGAACTTCTCTGGGTGTTGCGTCTGTTCTATTTTGTGGAACGTTGTTGTTGTTTTAATTAAAAACTGTGTCCTCGTAGCACAAGAATTTTCAAATAATCTATATTATAAAGTAGAATGTGTGGTGTATGTATGTATGTATGTTACTTATAGACATCAAAACCGCTTGACCAATCTTGATAAAACTAGGCAGGAATGTTCCTTGGGTACCAACTTAGACCTTAGTGTATGTATTGTAGCCCTAAAACAAACTTAAGACCCTCAAAAAAAATAAAGTTGTCCGACTCTATTACATCTATAGTATTTTATGGATCTAGGCCATGTCTACAATGTTGACATGAGAAAAGATAGAAAGGATTTAGACCTAGATCTAATTTTAAGAAATACACTTTGCGCAGAAAGTTTTTTACCTTGACACATGAAAAGACAAAAGAAGATCCATTGATTTCATTATATAATAAAATTAACCTTCAATTTTGTGTTTCAAAAGCATTTTTTACATAAATTAGTTCCTTATATCTGTGACTACAGATTTCCTGACGAACATTCTTTCATTAGACAATACCGTAATGAATCGCGTACTAAATATTAATTCGTTTAATTGTTTACTTTATAATCCCATCCCTAGATCTAAAACTCTAATTCAACTCTAAGATGATAAAACTTCTCTTGGCACAGATAGTTTTATACTTAAACACATAAACATATTAATTGAAGTCCATTCATTTCATATTTTGATCAAATAAACATTCAAATTTGGTTTTCTAAAGCTACATTCATTTACGAAAGCTGCGAAGCCGAGTTGAGATAGGCCTAGATCTATATTCATTCATGAATCGCGTACTAAAAATTATTTCGTTTAATTGTTCACTTTATAATCCCATTCATTTTACAAAGCTATCGCTCTTTTCGTTTTTAATAGATATGAATGTATCGGCTTCGGGTAATCCCATTTTCGCAAACCTAATTTTATTTTCGTAGCGAAAGAGAAAAAACTTGAAAGGATCATTAGTTAAGTTTAACATACATCTAAATCCAATCCACTAGATTAGTAAACACAAACTTAGACCCGCAGGCCGCGGGTAATGTCTGGCGAACATCCTTTCATTAGACATTACCAAATGGTTACACATTAACAGTGATTAACACATTCACATCTCTCTACTGAGTCTATTCCTAGGCCTAGGTCTAAAACTCTTATTGAACTCTAAGATGATACAACTTCTTTTCGCAAAGATAGTTTTATGCTTTAACACATAAACATACTAATTATTGTCCATTCATTTCATATTTTAATCAAATTAGCATTAAAATTTGTTTTTCTAAAGCATTTTTAATACATTCGTTCGCTGTTCACTAAATAAAGCTGCGTAGCCGTGTTGAGATAGGCCTAATATTCATTCATGAAAAAAGGTCACGCATGCGCAACACAGAATGAACTCTATAAAAGGCAACTAGATTAGTGTAGATTTAGATCTATGTCTACCTCAAGATCTACTTTTTACTTTAACACATGAACATACAAAATTAAGTCTATTCATCTCAATTTTTAATCAAATATATGTAGGCCTACAAGCAAATGTTTTAATTTGAAAAAAAAAATAGATTTAAGCCTATTAGCTATTTTGATTTGATAGCTTCATTCACACCATTTTTACATTGACACATTCGCTTTACTTATTACATTATTATTTCGTTTAATTGTTTACAAAACACTCTCAGTGACTATATCGACAGTAATGCGCAAATAAAGACCCGCGGGTCGCGGGTAACATATGTCTAGTAATCAATAAAGCAATCTTAGGAGTCTTAGAACAGAACACATTTTCAATGAGATTCTGATATATTTCAATCAATAAAGCAGTCTTAGGAGTCTAAGAACAGAACACATTTTGAATGAGATTCCAATATATTTCAATCAATAAAGCAGTCTTAGAAGTCTTAGAACAGAACACATTTTCAATGAGATTCCAATATATTTCATTCAATAAAGCAGTCTTAGGAGTCTAAGAATAGAACACATTTTGAATGAGATTCCAATATATTTCAATCAATAAAGCAGTCTTAGAAGTCTAAGAACAGAACACATTTTCAATGAGATTCCAATATATTTAAGTTTCTTTTTTAAGTTTTGTTTTGAAAGTTGGTTGTGTGTTGCAGGCGCTGTGAAGATCACTCCGGCTCATGATCACAATGACTACGAAGTTGGCAAGAGACACAACCTTCCTTTCATTACGATCATTGACAACAATGGACTCATCACCGGGGACTGTGGGAAGTTTACTGTAAGTACAAGATTTTTTTTTTATTTGATGGTTTAAATTACACCTTAAAGTATTTTACTGCGTCACAACCACATTTAGTCATCATGAAGGGAATCTGTGGGCCTGTTATGTTTTTTTTATATAAAGTAACCAAAACAGTATTCTGATACATTTAAAAAACAAATTAACACTCAAACGATGGAAAATTATCGAGGAATGTCATGTCATTTAGTAATATTGTCATTTCTAATCCACTTTACTTTAAAGAAATGATTTTGAATTGAAGGGAAGGTTAATATGCATGACATATAGGACGTAATCATCTTCTTTTTTGAAGTAACTTCTGTATCATATATAAGATACGAAGAAGCTTTGTATGATCGAAGTCAATCCACTTGTTCTGTAATATGCTATAAACAACTGCCTCATCCCTAAGACAAGGAAAGTATGTAATCAGCTTCTTTTTAATAAAAAAAAAACAATACAAGGTTTGCATAACATAGAAGATTGTTGAAATACTCAGAACCATGTTTTGTTGTCAGTAGACTTTATTGGAACATCCACAATATAAAAATATATTTTAAAAAATATTTACATTATTGCTGATCATTCATCCATTCATTTTCAAACAAACAAACAAAAACAACTGGACCACATTTGGAATGAATGGAACACAGCCGCGCCACAGACTTTGCTATCTTATCTTTGTATGAAACCTTGCGATGCATAAGTTTGCTGTTTGCTTTCATTTCCTCTGTTATTTTAATGAGGCTAATGCTCAACTGGTATGAATTAAGAGAGCCTGTTATTTTAACGAGGCTAATGCTCAACTGGTATGAATTAAGAGAGCCTGTTATTTTAATGAGGCTAATGCTCAACTGGTATGAATTAAGAGAGCCTGTTATTTTAATGAGGCTAATGCTCAACTGGTATGAATTAGGAGAGAGTCTTTAGTAGGGCTGGTTTGCTCAGTTGAAAAAAAAACAGTCTTTTGTTTATGTCTAACATGAATCTAGTACATAACTATTGAAATGCAGAACTGGTTATGAGCAGTCGTTATTCAATTGTCTCCAGGCGAATGGCAAATGAAAATGATGAGTTTTTTCCCTTGCAATGAATTCAGATACAATCAAAATTTAGGAAATAAACATGCAATTCTAGAAATACAATTTAAATTATCTGGGCAGTTGTTGTATGATAGAAACCAAATTGATGAGGGAAAAAAGTCCATAGTGATGGTTGTAAATGATGGTTGTAAATTTGTTGTACATCCAGAGGGTTGGAAAATTGTAACTTAGATTTTGAAAAACAAACTGAAAGGACATTTTCAGCGGACTAAGACGGAAATAAATGTAAATAAAGGGCAATAATCAGCTTCTATTCTACTCCATGTAATATGTTTTGTAATTAATTACAAATTAATACAAATAAATATCAGCAGCAATATAAAACAAACAAAAATATGTCTTTCCCTTTCACATTATTTAGCTCATAGAAAGCAGCTTTGCTGGCCTAATGGTTCATGAGATTTCTTCACAAATAAATATTAATCCTTCACACACATTCATTTATCTTTTGTAAACTAATTCTTGTAAACTAAATAATTGCCCATTATGCAGGGCACAATCTATGCAAATAATATTCCATGTAGTCAAGCAATGTCAGGGGGGCTGGTCCTTGTAGTCGAATATTTTTTTTTATTACAGACTTATAAAAAAACATTCACCTTACACATTCATGAATGAAACAAAATCAAATTTAAATTGCAAAGTGTTGTAATATAAAAATTAAATAATTATTATATGAGTCTCACTATATAGAAAATAAATCAAGACATTTTCAGAAGTCTCACCTGAGTAGCATTACTTAAACTTTGACTTAAAGCACTGAATTCCTTGGCTTAACTGTGGCTTTTTTTTTTACTAGTCAGTTATATTAAATTACAAGGGGGTGTGACGATACGAAACTTGCATACAAAAGTTCATTTTAGTTTTTCCCAGCAAACCGTGAGAAACTTTAATTTTTAACTTAAACAATTATTTTCTTGTCCACCCATAACTAATTTCTTGTAGGATTTATCCCCCCTCGCACGTTTCTCACGGGACGAATCTCGACATAAAACATTAACTAGCTTCTCTAGGGCTAACTTTTAATTATTGACCGCTGGACAGGTGACACTATGAAGTCGCTGCACCCGCGCTACACGCCGCGGCCTAATAACTTTTCACACCTATCCCCCCCCCCCCCCCCCCCCCGCAGGATACGCATCGCTCTAAGAATAGCATTGCACTCGGGCTGGACAGATACATATTCGCTTAAGACTTTACTCTCACGGTAGGCAACGAATATTGACCATAAATCTGACCTGACGCCTGACATCTCCGGTACATCGATACATGTGAGAAAATCAGCTAGCTTTCTTCCCCACCCGTTAAACGAAAAGTCCCATCTATATATAGAGAGGGACCAAAGCATTCCAAGTTAGGCCCGCTAGGATTCACACAGTCTCCTCTGTTAGGAAGTTTAGTTGTGAGGTTTCATTAGGGACAAACGGCCTGATTGCTACCCCTGATTGCTACCCCTGGTTACTACACACGATTGCTACAACTACCAGATCTTCATAGAAAGCTGTAACCGAGGCAGACCACACCAGATACACCCCCCCCCCCAATTACATACCTGTTAGCAAGAAGGCATTGCCTACTGTCCTTGGCCTTAACATATTGCCCAGTGTCCACAGTGTCCTATACTGCCCAGTATCATCTGCCCAGTACCCGGCCCAAACTGTCCACTGCCCAATAGTTATTGCCTAATGCCGACAGACTAGAGCACCCTTCGCAGCAGAAGATAAACTGGTGTTGAGTTAGCACGGCTCTCTACGAGCTAGAGATCACAGCTGAGAGATCGTCCCACTACAACTTAGTCTGCAGCACCAACCATCTCTATTGCTAAACAGGCAGTGGCCTCACCCTAGAGCCAGCTTGCCTACAGCATAGAGAATATCCCGAGCCGACGTCCTAAGACAGAGCCGGATGACTCATCCTTCTGAGTGCCAGTCCTACGACCGCCAGAAGACGACCCAGGAGCTAGCAGCTAAGAAAAATAAGTAGCAGACATAGGAACATTCTTCTCCTCCAATCACTCAATAATTAGCAATCCATGATGAGCAGTTATTTTAGATATTAGCACCTTTACTTCTTTTATTTTCTTAATTATAATTTTATTTGATCACTTTCCTTTGTAAACTTTCATTCATTAAATTATTCTTATTTATGAACTTATAATATTGGTCTGTTCTTGCTGTTAGTTGCGGTGTGCCTGTACAAAATCTTATGTGTGAGCGGGATAAAATTAATAAAATTTCCCCTAGACATAAATAAACAAGCCATATATTAACTAATTAACATCTCGTCACATATAAATGTGGTCCCGTCCGGGTATCTGAAACTAGAATCCTTTATTAGACAGGCACAGGCATACAGCAGTAGAACTTTCCTATATCTAATATACTTTCATTATCTTAAAGTAACGGATTGCAAACGGAGTGAAGAGTGTTGCTAGAGTCTTTATTTTATATCTATCTTACTTTAGATGTTATCACGTATTAACTTAGTATAATATTATTATTTGTGGTTATTTTAAGTTGCATCACTGTGCTTAATATTGTATTATTATCACGGGCAACGTGGTTGTTTCATACGGGCTTCATAGAACGCTCTTACTTCAGTAATATCCCTCCTTGTAGTCTTAGTAGTTTCCAATTTTATTTCTCTCATACGTAAATAATGGCCAGCAATACTAGGTCCAAAACTGACTCTGACAGAAAACTAAAAATACAAGAGCTGACAGAGACAGCGGCATTGTTAGAGTTAGAGGGGCCTAGCCGCTCTGACTACATCCGACAAAAGTTGGATGAGTGGGAGAAGCGGGAATTCGAGTTAGCAATAGAGAGGGAGAAAAACGAAAGTGATAGACTCAAAAATGAGTACGAATTAGCTAGAGATAAAGGGAAGTATGAGCACGAGTTAGCCATGGAGCGGGAGAGACAGGCGACTGAAAGAGCTAAAATAGCTCAAGAGAATGAGACGGCTCGCACAGTCGCTGATTCTCAGCCTGCTAGCCCAGCTTCCAGCCAAGGGTCCTCAAATAACTCACCCAATATCCCCTTCGAGCCCTTCGATGAGAAGAGCGAAAGTGTTGAGGTTTACTTAACACGATTCGAAGAGGTGGCACGCTATTATAGCTTGCCCAAGGATAGGTGGTGTTTTAGACTAGCTCAATGTCTGCGAGGCAAAGCATATGAGGCTTACACAAAGCTCCCCTCATACCAACGGGAGGACTTTGAAGCCCTAAAAGAGGCACTATTGGTTCAATTTGAGCTAACCTCTGATTCATACCATAAGAAGTTTCGAGGGTCCCGCCTTGAGCGCAAAGAAACGTATGTCAATCTTTGCGACAGGCTGGACAAATACCTCGGAAAATGGCTAGCCCTCAGCAAAATGCCCGAAACATTTGAAGGTCTTAGAAACCTTATTCTGGCTGAGCAGCTTCGAGACTGCTTAACGCAGGAAACTCGTATATATGTCAATGAGCAACAGGTGATTGACCCTTCTGACATTGCAATTGCTGCAGACCGATACATAGCTGCAAGACGAGACCAGAAAGGTAAGACACCCGTAACAGAACCACAATCTAGCGAAACCTCCCCTGCCCAGCCCACACCTCACAACCAAAATCAAAACAACCAGGCACGTGTCCCATCACAACACCCATCCAACCAGTCGAACCGCCCTCCCCATCAATCACGCCAGAATAATTCCTACCACCCCTCTCACCGTGACTCACATAGCACGCGTGACGACAGGAGGACTCGACAACAACACGCCCCACACGTCGTATCGGCCCTGACGACCGTTCGACGGCCCAAGACTGGTAACCCTGTAGACCCTCAAATCCCATGTGTACCGCCACACCCCTCTACATCACCCCCAGGTGTAGAGCAGGCCCTAATAAACGGCGTTCAAACTTATATCATGTTTGATACAGCCTGCTCTTTTACCGCCATAATAAAAGAAGCGCTGATTGATTCGGCAGATCTCACCGGTGAAACGGTAGAGATCCAAACCGTCGACAAAACTACACCTCCAATGGTCTTGCCCATAGCGAGGGTTCATGTAGAATGTCGATACGTGCACGGGACCATAGACGCTGCTGTTATGGAGTCACCCGTGTACGACTTTATTCTTGGCTCCCAATACGTACCATTGGGAAATGTTAAGAAGCCATATTTTTCCCTGCCAGTCTGTAGAACGACTAGACAGAAGGATGGCCCAAATCAGTCGAACACTGGGCGCCATCACTCAACACCTCAGTTCAACCGAACTAAGGAAATTAAACCCCTAATTCCTGACATTGACAGTGTCAGAAGGCGTTGGCGTGGTCAACAGTTTTGGCCCCCACGTATAAATATGATACCTGCATGGAATCACAAGGGTGGTAGTCGCCACCGATTCCCGCCCAGTCCATCATGTTGCAACCATACCCCATCACCCCTCACTGCTTCAGGTAGGACGCACAGGTACCCAAACAAACCTGACCTTAACCACAGGTCACGTTATTCTCCACCCAAACACAACAGTCCACGGTGGGATCGAAATTAGACTTAAAACGGATACCTGGACGCCCAATCTTCCTTACGAACCGGTCCTCGAATTCAGATTCATTTTTTTTCTCTTAGGACAATTAGACTGGACAACGACAAAGCTCAAATGAAACTTATATGCAAGTACTAATAGTATTCTGCGAATACTTTTTAAGTGGGTGGGTATGTGACGATACGAAACTTGCATACAAAAGTTCATTTTAGTTTTTCCCAGCAAACCGTGAGAAACTTTAATTTTTAACTTAAACAATTATTTTCTTGTCCACCCATAACTAATTTCTTGTAGGATTTATCCCCCCTCGCACGTTTCTCACGGGACGAATCTCGACATAAAACATTAACTAGCTTCTCTAGGGCTAACTTTTAATTATTGACCGCTGGACAGGTGACACTATGAAGTCGCTGCACCCGCGCTACACGCCGCGGCCTAATAACTTTTCACACCTATCCCCCCCCCCCCCCCCCCCGCAGGATACGCATCGCTCTAAGAATAGCATTGCACTCGGGCTGGACAGATACATATTCGCTTAAGACTTTACTCTCACGGTAGGCAACGAATATTGACCATAAATCTGACCTGACGCCTGACATCTCCGGTACATCGATACATGTGAGAAAATCAGCTAGCTTTCTTCCCCACCCGTTAAACGAAAAGTCCCATCTATATATAGAGAGGGACCAAAGCATTCCAAGTTAGGCCCGCTAGGATTCACACAGTCTCCTCTGTTAGGAAGTTTAGTTGTGAGGTTTCATTAGGGACAAACGGCCTGATTGCTACCCCTGATTGCTACCCCTGGTTACTACACACGATTGCTACAACTACCAGATCTTCATAGAAAGCTGTAACCGAGGCAGACCACACCAGATACACCCCCCCCCCAATTACATACCTGTTAGCAAGAAGGCATTGCCTACTGTCCTTGGCCTTAACATATTGCCCAGTGTCCACAGTGTCCTATACTGCCCAGTATCATCTGCCCAGTACCCGGCCCAAACTGTCCACTGCCCAATAGTTATTGCCTAATGCCGACAGACTAGAGCACCCTTCGCAGCAGAAGATAAACTGGTGTTGAGTTAGCACGGCTCTCTACGAGCTAGAGATCACAGCTGAGAGATCGTCCCACTACAACTTAGTCTGCAGCACCAACCATCTCTATTGCTAAACAGGCAGTGGCCTCACCCTAGAGCCAGCTTGCCTACAGCATAGAGAATATCCCGAGCCGACGTCCTAAGACAGAGCCGGATGACTCATCCTTCTGAGTGCCAGTCCTACGACCGCCAGAAGACGACCCAGGAGCTAGCAGCTAAGAAAAATAAGTAGCAGACATAGGAACATTCTTCTCCTCCAATCACTCAATAATTAGCAATCCATGATGAGCAGTTATTTTAGATATTAGCACCTTTACTTCTTTTATTTTCTTAATTATAATTTTATTTGATCACTTTCCTTTGTAAACTTTCATTCATTAAATTATTCTTATTTATGAACTTATAATATTGGTCTGTTCTTGCTGTTAGTTGCGGTGTGCCTGTACAAAATCTTATGTGTGAGCGGGATAAAATTAATAAAATTTCCCCTAGACATAAATAAACAAGCCATATATTAACTAATTAACATCTCGTCACAGGGGGAAATTACCCAGGGTCTCTTTACCCTTTTGTATTACCTGAAAGTGACTGTGACTAATTGCTCAGAGACACTTGCTAATCATACACCCATCTTTGTGAAACAAGTTTGCAACATTCAACACATAATTAAAACCTACGCAATATTCGCCGTTAAAAGCGGTTTTGTCTAATAAGAGTTTTGGATGATTAGCCGGTGAGGTTTGCTTGGATTAGCTTTGCACTTGAGCTCTGGAAAGCCTCACTTGAAATATTTTCTCCTCTTTGGCCTTTTTGACTGTCAGAACTGGAACAGTTTCTGGGTTTCTGGCTCTGGGTTTCTGTCATTAATCAACTTTGCATGGCAATATCCGTGAGTGTTAGTGGTATGTTGGGTTGGGTTGGGGGGTTTCATGATTTGTTCCACTGTTATCTCCATGGACCCCAGGCGCTGTTGCGTGGCTGCACTATGTCACTTAAGGGATAGGTCACTGGCACCGAGGTCTTGTAGTACGCCTGCAGTACCTGCAGCATCTCCTTGACCCTGGCCATGTGGTACTGGGCTATGTTGTGTTGCTCCTTGGGGTCACGCCCGATGTGGTACAGCTTAACGAGTGAGGAGGGCTTGAATATTTTCTTGTGTTTGCTTGCCTTGTTAGCTAGAGAAGCGAAGAGGGAATACGTTAGGATTAGGGTTATATATTTAGGAGCTAGTTGACTAAGAATTAGGCTTATACATATTAGGATCATAGCGCATTGAGAAAGCTTAAAGCATGAATTAGCGCTAAAGAAAAACTATTGGTAAAAATATTGTTGGTCTAGATCAGCAGTTCTCAACCTTTTAAGCTCGGCGACCCCTTTTTACAAACCCCCACTCTGCTGCGACCCCCCTCCCCACACACAGACATACAGCAATAGAAGAATAGACAATAACAATTAATATTTTCGATGGTCTTAGGCGACCCCTGGCAAATCGTCATTCGACCCCCAAGAGGGCCGCGACCCACAGGTTGAGAACCCCTGGTCTAGATCTATTACATGACCGATCGAAACTAATTGATACAATTTACACTTAATATAAGCGTTGTTGTAAAAATGTATTTTTTTATGTTTTTTCTTGTTTTACTTGTATTGCCAAAGGTTGTTGTCTCTGAGTTCTGTCTTAGGTTTGCTGGGTTGTTTCAAAGGTGTACAATCTATCCTATGGAAACACTATAGTATTGTTGGTAAATGTGTGTGTGTGAGACCACCTGTGTTTGCGAGATAACCTCCCCTAGTAAATAGTTTGAACTGAAACCTGTTTGCCTGACACTCTTTGGATAGTCAAACAAATGTATTACTTCGGACAAATCTTAAGTAGATCTCATTAATTCTCCTAGTTTTGAGTAAGTTGAATTATGAGGAGGAACTTAAAAGTGGTTTTTAATTGTTTAGACTAATCTAAAAATATGAGGACTCTCTGTGGATAGTTTGTTGTTCAGTCAAAGACTTACTTGCCCCTGTGATCAGCTTGTAGTCTCCAATTCTTAAAGCTGCTGCCATTCTGATGTCAAAAGTCTTGTTGAAACTGTAAAGAACAAAATGGCAGGCACTAAGAGCTATTTACATTTGATCATTCTGAGACAGGGATGTGGTGTAACTAGACTAGACTGTACAGCAATGTTGTGTATCTAGACAATAAATGTGGTCTTACTTTACAGTGATGTGGTGTATCTAGACAATAATGTGGTCTAACTTTACAGCGATGTTGTGTATCTAGACTATAATGTGGTCTAACTTTACAGTGATGTGGTGTATCTAGACAATAATGTGGTCTAACTTTACAGCGATGTTGTGTATCCAGACAATAATGTGGCCAAACTTTACAGTGATGTGATGTATCTAGACAATGTGCTATACCTTGTAAATGTTGTTGAAAGGACTGTATCCATGGGGTCAATGCCGTGCAGTATCATGTGTCTTTTGGAAGGTTGATGTTTGCTGATTGTGTTCCATTGATTGATGCCTGATACATTTTTGGTTCCTCTAAGGTTCCCTCCTGCCACATGTATGAGAGTAGGGAACCAATCCGACACATGCATCAGGCCCCTGTTGATGTAGTTCTAGAGAGAAACGTGATACATATTAATAGTGGTCTGTGGAAGCACTACTTGAATGACTTGAACATTTGTAGTGGTGCCAATACTTAAGCAATATCAGACCGAAATTGATTACTTGACAATTTTTACACACACACACACTGAAATGAAGTTACTGTAAGCTTTGCAATGTTTGCTTGTTTGTTTGTTTCTGTGTTTAGTTTATTTTCTTGTCTCTTTCAATGTGCACTTTGCAGCTAAAAAAAAACACACACACGCAAGTCATTTATATCTACTACATATTAACTCTTTCTCTCCGTAATTATTTACCACATTCTGGTGGAATCAACGTCAGTTAGGAGAGAAGGAGTTAAAGAATCAATTATAGATACAGATGTATCTTAATTTATTTGACTCCTCTTTGAGTGACCCTTCCTAATCCAACTTAGGCAGATCCTACTACCATTTCAGCCCAACATAACTAACACCCCCGTACGGCAGTGCTGAACAACTGAAGAGAACAGCACACTAGTTTTCCTTGGCACAGTCTGCAAAAGAGCTCACAGCTCAGCAGCAAAAAGCTGGCTAGAAGAAGAAGAAGTTATTTGACATTTTTTCCTTAACTCCACCAGAAGGGCATTGTTTATAGTTTTCTGCTAAAATTGTTGATTTCAGAACTATTATTTGGTACCACAAGATGTAACCCAGCCATGTTATTTAATGACTGGACACCTTATGTTTGTCCCTGGTAGTCTTGGTTTTAATGATTGCATATTTCAATGAAGGTGATTCCGTACCTTGACTTTAAGCAGAGGACTTGCTACGAAGGCCACGCCCTTGATGCCACCTTCAAAAAACTGGTTCTTCTTACCCCGTAAGGGGAAATTGGAGCCCCCATGACCGGGGTTGGCGCCATTGTCTGTGGTGAATACCAACACTGTGGGAAAATATAAGTAGAAATATAAGTGGATTAAATCTTAACATTGTTTTTTAGTGCCCTCCAGAATGGGCAGCTAGTGTACTTTCAAAAATGTGAACATGTAACACATGCGGAATGTTGTGAGTGTCATGTGATACGAGCGTGTATGTTCCGTGTAATAAAGCTATACCCGTGTGGACCAGTGCAATAGTTAAATGGGTCTTGGGGGGGGGGGGGTAGTGGGGAGGCTGGAGTAGAGAGCTAGGGGTCAAGGTACCGTATGTTGTTGGGTTGTTGTTGGGTTTTTTTTTGGGGGGGAGGGGGTTGTTCTCAATAATTAGATTTTCAAAGAGAACGTCTGTTAGAAGTTTTTGTTTGCTGTGGTCCATGTAAATAGAAAAGTTGTAACCGCATAAACTAGTTTAGAGAAATAAAGAAGGGAGGCGGTGCATGTTACGATTGTCTTCAGAAAACATTCCTTGGCGCCTCCTACGAGTTAGTTTGAACACAAGCGTCCATCCTAGCCCTGTTGAGTATAGCGTTTTCTGAAGTTGTAGTCATAGAATAGAAACTAGATAGGTCTGTTTCACGCCTTGTCTTGGGATTCTACCGTCTTGTTTTGGGATTTCTAACGTCTCGTCTTGGGATTCTACCGTCTTGTCTTGGGATTCTACCGTCTTGTCTTGGGATTCTACCGTCTCGTCTTGGGATTCTACCATCTTGTCTTGGGATTCTACCGTCTCGTCTTGGGATTCTACCGTCTCGTCTTGGGATTCTACCGTCTCGTCTTGGGATTCTACCGTCTCGTCTTGGGATTCTACCGTCTCGTCTTGGGATTCTACCGTCTCGTCTTGGGATTCTACCGTCTTGTCTTGTGATTCTACCGTCCTGTCTTGGGATTCTACCGTCTTGTCTTGTCATTCTACCGTCTTGTCTTGTCATTCTACCGTCTTGTCTTGGGATTCTACCGTCTTGTCTTGTCATTCTACCGTCCTGTCTTGGGATTCTACCGTCTTGTCTTGGGATTCTACCGTCTTGTCTTGTCATTCTACCGTCTTGTCTTGGGATTCTACCGTCTTGTCTTGTCATTCTACCGTCTTGTCTTGGGATTCTACCGTCTTGTCTTGTCATTCTACCGTCCTGTCTTGGGATTCTACCGTCTTGTCTTGGGATTCTACCGTCTTGTCTTGTCATTCTACCGTCTTGTCTTGGGATTCTACCGTCTTGTCTTGTCATTCTACCGTCTTGTCTTGGGATTCTACCGTCTTGTCTTGTCATTCTACCGTCCTGTCTTGTCATTCTACCGTCCTGTCTTGGGATTCTACCGTCTTGTCTTGGGATTCTACCGTCTTGTCTTGTCATTCTACCGTCTTGTCTTGTCATTCTACCGTCTTGTCTTGTCATTCTACCGTCTTGTCTTGTCATTCTACCGTATTCTACCGTCTTGTCTTGTCATTCTACCGTCCTGTCTTGGGATTCTGTAAAGAATTTCAATGTGGCTGTCCAAGGTGCAGTGTCCCGCAAGAGCCTTTAAATCGTTAACATATAAAAATCGATCATATGGCATTTTTGTTGTTGTTTTGTTCCTCAAGTCACGAAGTAATTCAGCGCCTCTCCTCTGTTATTCGTTTAATAACCTGGCCTTCGGTTTCTTATGGAAACATAAAGTGAGTTTGCGCTGAGAAGCTGTTCCATACGCTAGGACAAATTCGTACAAGTGCTCCTACTTCCCTGGTGCCATTAGAGCATGGTGCGGGGTGCATGAATCAGCCAGGAAAACCAGTGACTTAGTAGAGTGTTAAGTTAACGTGCACGACTCGATTAACACAAGGTACGCTTAATAGGCGCGGTGGCTGAGTGGTAAAGTGTTTGCCTTGCGGACCGAGGGTTCCGGGTTCGAATCCTTGTGAAGATTGGGATTTTTGAAAAGGGGGCGCCAATGAGTCCACCAAGCTCTAGTCGGGGAAGAGTAAAGTCGGTTGGTCGTTGCGCTGGCCACTTGACACTCTCGTTAACCGTGGACCACAGAAACATGACCTTTACATCATCTGCCCTATATATCGCAAGGTCTGAAAGGGGAACTTTAAGTTTAGCTTAAATTATAGTCTTCTCTTTTGAAGAAGCGGCTGTACAGTATAAGAGAATTGACTTATGGCTTACTTTTAATTTGACTGAATGAACTGAAAAAAAGAAAATGTGTGTGTCCATTAACAGTTCAAGTCAAAGGCTACCTGTGTTCTTCCAAAGCCCTTTACGTTTGATGGCGTTGACCACTTGTCCGACTCCTTCATCCATGGCCGTGGTCATCGCTGCATACAGTCGCCTCTTGGGGCGCATTAGTTTGGAGTAATATTTGGTGTACTTTTTCGGCACCTGTGGGGAAATATTGGAAACGTTGGATTTCAATGTAAGAATGAAATAATTGTCCTTGTGATTTAATGTCTCTTGACTTGGAATTGGTCACAGAGCTAGTTGTTTTTTTAGGCAGTGAAGAGTGAGAGCAAGAATGAAACTATGTAGAATGAAACTATGTATACTCTTTTGCTGACACTTTCCTTCCGTTCTTTCAACACTAAGAGAACTTAATTCACCTGCAAGTCTGTTGGGGCACCACTTTCATAATTCACCTGCAAGTCTGTTGGGGCACCACTTTCGTAATTCACCTTCAATTCTGTTGGGGCACCACTTTCATAATTCACCTTCGTCTGTTGAGGCACCACTTTCATAATTCACCTTCGTCTGTTGAGGCAACACTTTCATAATTCACCTTCAAGTCTGTTGAGGCACCACTTTCATAATTCACCTTCTTCTGTTGGGGCACCACTTTCATAATTCACCTTCGTCTGTTGAGGCAACACTTTCATAATTCACCTTCAAGTCTGTTGAGGCACCACTTTCATAATTCACCTTCGTCTGTTGGGGCACCACTTTCATAATTCACCTTCGTCTGTTGAGGCACCACTTTCATAATTCACCTTCGTCTGTTGAGGCAACACTTTCATAATTCACCTTCAAGTCTGTTGAGGCACCACTTTCATAATTCACCTTCGTCTGTTGGGGCACCACTTTCATAATTCACCTTCGTCTGTTGAGGCACCACTTTCATAATTCACCTTCGTCTGTTGAGGCAACACTTTCATAATTCACCTTCAAGTCTGTTGAGGCACCACTTTCATAATTCACCTTCGTCTGTTGAGGCACCACTTTCATAATTCACCTTCGTCTGTTGAGGCAACACTTTCATAATTCACCTTCAAGTCTGTTGAGGCACCACTTTCATAATTCACCTTCGTCTGTTGGGGCACCACTTTCATAATTCACCTTCGTCTGTTGAGGCAACACTTTCATAATTCACCTTCAAGTCTGTTGAGGCACCACTTTCATAATTCACCTTCGTCTGTTGGAGCACCACTTTCATAATTCACCTTCGTCTGTTGAGGCACCACTTTCATAATTCACCTTCGTCTGTTGAGGCACCACTTTCATAATTCACCTTCAAGTCTGTTGGGGCACCACTTTCGTAATCCACCTTCACCTATCCCTTAGTCTGTTGGGGCACCACTTTCGTAATCCACCTTCACCTATTCCTTAGTCTGTTGGGGCACCACTTTCGTAATTCACCTTCACCTATCCCTTAGTCTGTTGGGGCACCACTTTCGTAATTCACCTTCACCTATCCCTTAGTCTGTTGGGGCACCACTTTCGTAATCCACCTTCACCTATCCCTTAGTCTGTTGTAGCACCACTTTCGTAATTCACCTTCACCTATCCCTTAGTCTGTTGGGGCACCACTTTCTTAATTCACCTTCACCTATCCCTTAGTCTGTTGGGGCACCATTTTCGTAATTCACCTTCACCTATCCCTTAGTCTGTTGGGGCACCACTTTCCTAATCTACCTTTAAGTCTGTTGGGGCACCACTTTCATAATTCACCTTCACCTATCCCTTAATCTGTTGGGGCACCACACAAGATTTGTCCACCTTGGTCTAAACTGCCCACAGGCTGTGACGTCGCAGGCCAGTGTTCAGGCCTTCTGTAACGACTTGTCTCGCCTCTATACTAGCAGGTAGAGATCTTGTCAATGCTTCGGGGAAAGCAAGAGGATGGCTGCCTGGTCGTGCGGTTTACGCTCTGGACTGTCGCTCGGATATATCGATGGTCCTGGTTTTAAACCCTGCCCGCTCCCCATCCCCGTCGTCCTGCGGGAGGTTTGAACTAGGAAGTAAATTATCTTCAACTCTGAAGAAACATCCGAAACAAGTATAACATTTTACATAGGTGTTAATTTCCATTTTGTTTTGTGCAGACCCGTGGGAAGGTGGTAATTTAGACCAGTGGTGCCCAAAGTACGGCCCGCGGGCCAGATCCGGCCCGCGACGTGGTTCTATCCGGCCCGCTTATACGTCAGCACAAATTGTAGACAATTCCCCCTTCATAAAAAAAAGGTTGAAAAATGTATTTTTACAAATGTTAGGGCTCTCACTTTTCTCTGATAGGTTTGTAACATGACCTTTATCATTTTTCGTTTACGACACGGGACTCTAAATGTAGAATTTACCAGGAAAAGTGAACGGATCTTTGCTATTGAAACATGATAATATGCCAACATATTTGATTTATAAATAAAATGTGGATATTTAAAAAAAAACAACCACATGTATAACAGTATTATGAACAAATATGACGGCACTCTTGGTATGAGCCGCAAATAAAAGATTGTTTAACTACTTCGAGAGATTGAAGGATTGATGGGGAAAGTTATGAAAAAGAGAAAAGAAAACGAGTCGGTGGTAAAACTAGCTACAATGTGGCTCACATTTGAAGTAGAGAAAGGAAGCCACTTTCCGACGATTAAAAAAAGAAAAACTTCCAGTGTCTAATCATTAATATAAGTTTCTAATAAAAAAGTTTCAAGTCAATTTCATTTCGTTTTTTTGTACCTTATCGGTCATGTGGCCCGCGACACGAGTGTCGGAAATATAAATGGCCCGCAGGATGAGTAAGGTTGGGCATCACTGATTTAGACCATAGTATATTATACCGATGAAACTTAAAACCTTTTGAGGGCTCCTATAAAATCACTGACCACCTTGTTGTTCTACATCGGGCGTGTCTCACTCCTACCATCTAACCCTCACCTGTAATGGTGTGTGCACAGCCTGATAGGCCAGGTGTAGGAAGAACGGCTTCTTTCTGCTGTGCGCATTGATCAAGTCCACCGCTTTCCTGGTGAACAGTTGCGTGGAGTAGACTCCGCTTTCGTTGAAGACGTTCCGGAAAGTCGTAGGCGTGTCGTCGTGGAGGTCCACGGCACAGCGGCGATACATGCAGCGGCTGCGAGAGATGAAGGAATAGTGTTTTTATGAAATCACATTAAATAGTAACATGTAACAATGTACTCCTATTATATCAGTTTCAAAGAAGTTGCTAAGTATAACTTAGAAATATACTCCTGAAAGTCCATGACTTGCCAGCTATGACTTGAATTAGAAATATACTTATAAATGACCATGACTTGCTATGACTTAAATTAGAAATGCTCATTGACCAGGTAGGAACAAAAAAAAAACGCCCCCCCCCCGCCCCGAGTGTTACCTGTGTGTGTAATGGTCCAGACTCCCCATGTAAAAGCCAAAGAATCTGTCGAAGCCCCGACGTGTGGGCAAGTACTTCTTCATGTAGTGCCCCAGGTGCCACTTGCCCACTGCCAGCGTTGTGTAGCCCACCTCCTTGAGTTTGTCAGCCAGGGTTGGGGAGTCTAGCGGCAGGGCGCTGGGTTGCGTTGGCATGATTACTCCATGCTGGAGCCCTGGAAATGGAGACGTTGGAAATTGATGATGAGGAGTTGTTCAAATTATGGATGTTGACATTGATGATGGGGAGTTAATCAAATTATGGATCTTAAAATTGATAATTGAAGTTATGGATGTTGTAAGTGATGATAGAGTTGATGAACCTAGGATGTCCAAAACCTATAAACCTGATATAAAGACGCAGCATCGATTGACAACACAGACAACAGCACACACACCAATGTTGTGAACACATTCTCACGACGTTACACAAGTATCAACATTGTTCACACTACTGAATGATTTTGGGCATTTATTTAGATCTAACTCTTGGTCTGTGGTTAAGAATGGCTACAAGGCATGCACAACTAAGGCTCTTCAACCCTCCTTTTCAGACGCCGCCCTCATCGGCGCATCAGGAGTCAGGTCTCTGTCTACTCCATTGCGTTGTCCTATCAGCTTTCTCCCTGACGAACCTTCATGAGCGCTTCTTTCACTGTCCCGGTGCTCTGAACACACAAAAACTCTTGGCGATACGAATCGTGTGTACCAATGTAGGTCCCTACCTGTGTGTATAGAGTACCTCCCTGTCATCAGCTGACTCCGGCTCGGTGTACACACCGGCTGTACGTAATAGTTCTCCAGGCGAACTCCTTCTTTAGCCAATCGATCGATATTGGGGGTTCTGAGAAACGAAACAAGAAATCATTTGATTGTAAAGTTTACATTTCTCAAATTGTGTCAAGGTCAGTGCTGACACTTTTGCTATGTAAAAGAAAAGGGAGAAAGACCCAGACGTTAAGTTCGTCGACACCAAAATAAACCAAGACTCTCGTTTAACCTAACGCAGTGTTTCTCAAACTTTTATCGAACAAACAAACAAACAAAAAATATCGTTCTCGCTCCCCCCCCCCCCTTCCCCCCCCCCCCTTTAACGTCAAGAGTTTTTCAACATTTCATTTGAGCTGCGGCATTGCATTCTCTTGGCGTCTAGAGCGCGCTATTCGTTCTAGTGTTGAAATCACATGCACATTGAGCCGAGGAGACTTCACTGACTGGTACTGAGATGCGAGCGACATTCCAAGTGCATCTAGCGCACGTACGTCTGTAATGGGCGTGATTGTCTTAAAGAGCAACTTCCTTTTTTTTTAAAAATACGTTTTATAGAGAGTCTGTATTTTTGTCCTGCATAAGTGTCGTCAACTCAACGACATTTGACAATCAGGAGAAATTCGACTGATCTGACACGAGAAAGTGGAGAGGAATCGCGTTAGAGGGGTTGTTGGAAATGTCTTTTTACAAGAAACTTTTTTTGGGGTCGATTTTTATTGCAGACGCCGGTCTTTGTTGCAGAAACCTGTCGCCCATCCGCATAAGTTCTTTAGAGTCCTACTTAACAGAAGAAACGACGCCTTTTAAGATTTAACTGGGTTATTTACATTTTTGAAACTAAAATTGTCATTTTAAATGGTTCAGAGTCAGATGGGATTTAAAGGGGGCTAACTACACTATTAATACAACTTTTTGTTCGTTTTTATTGAAAAATACATTCAACTTCAGCACGCCCCCACCCAGTCAACACGCCCTCTAGTCAAAACGCCCGTCTACCCTAGTCAACACGGGCCTCTACCCATAGTCAACAGGCCCCCCTAGTCTAAAAGTCCCTGGACTCTTAGTCAAAACGCCCCCCCCCCAACCGGTCAATACGGGCCTCTACCCATAGTCAACAGGCCCCTTAGTCAAAAATTCCCTGGACCCTTAGTCAACTTGCCCCCCCCCCGGGTCAACACGGGCCTCTACCCATAGTCAACAGGCCCCCTAGTCAAAAAGTCCCTGGATCTTTAGTCAACTTGCCCCCCCCCCCCCCCCAGTCAACACGTTCCACAGTTTGAGAAACATTGTTCTGATGCTTGGAGCGTCTCTGATTGAAGCTTATCAACATCCTAGTAGATACGCAGCGTGCAGCTCACTTCACGCGCTCTCGGGTAATTTTATAACTAACTTTTAGAAAGAAAATTAATTCAATGCAAAGAATGTCTGGGGGCTGAGAAAAAAAAAACAACTGCAGTGGCTGATTACAGCGTACATTTTATTGTCTGCACCTGTTCACGTGTTTCAATGTCTTGACTTGTGGACATAATAAAAAAAATTTTAAGGGATTTCATGCGGGCATGGAGGCGAGTATTTATCGAGTGTACTAAACTGAAGTTTGATTTTGTGTAAGCGGGGAATTGGCTTGATTAGCAGGTTCCTAATTAGTGAGTAGGCTTGATGAGTGAGCAGAGCTCATTAGCGCACCAACGTCATGCCTTACATTAAGTTTTACAATCCGTTAGGGCGAACTAGAAAGGGCCAAGTTGTCGACTTTTCAAAACATCGTTTTAAAGGAAAATTCTCAAACCAGTGTCTTCTTCCTGTTCGCTGATCACACTGTGCTGGATAGTGAATTCATAACAAAATTCTTAATGTATGAATCACATACAATCACGTACCGGTACAATAACAAACAAAATTTAAAAAATATATGTTCAAAAGAAAAAAAAAGCTTATATAAGGGAAAGAACCGCACATCTACAACATATCTCTCAATACTGTTACATTTATATCCTCTTTTTTTCTATATCAAGCAGGATGATTGTTACAACGCTTATATCAACTCACTCTGTCTGTCTGTTACAGTGTTTGTGCTCGCTAATTAACCATTGGTGGTTAATTGTTTTTGTTTGGTATTGAGCAAAAGGAAAGTATTCGTACTTGACAGATATGGTGGTGTGAGATAAATAAGTCCCATTGAGGAGGCTCAAGTCCCGAGTTTGAATTCAAGTCTAAAATTATTTTTTATGCATTAAAAAAAAAAGTGATCACGGTTACATTCACAAGATACCCCCCCCCCCCCAACCTTTCCCAACTGGTCCAGGCAAGTGATAGGATCATATCGCTTTGAGAAAGCTAAGAGCATGAAATAGCACTACACAAAAAAAAAAAAAAAAACAATTGGTACAAAGAGATTCTAGTCGCACAGATTTATTCTTGTTAGATCTATTAACACATTTCATGACACGACTGGTCCAAGCTCATTGATACAATTACACTCCGTATAAGCTTTTTAAAAAAGTATTTGAAGTGTTTTTCTTGTTTTAATTATTTTGATTGGTTCATGGATAGTTTGAAGCAATAAATAATTGTGCAAAGTTTCAACTTGATCCGAGAATGGGAAGTGGGAGAAATCACGTGTACAACATGAGTACCAGACAGACAGACAGACAGACAGACAGAGTGAGTTGATAGAAGATTTCTAGGTAACAGTGACCTGCTTAAAGTTGTTTACGATAAAGGTGCATTAGTTCACTAAATAGAGAGCTTTCTTCAGAAGTGTATTTCACTAAATAGAGAGCTTTCTTCAGAAGTGTATTTCACTAAATAGAGAGCTTTCTTCAGAAGTGTATTTCACTAAATAAAGAGCTTTCTTCAGAAGTGTATTTCACTAAATAAAGAGCTTTCTTCAGAAGTGTATTTCACTAAATAAAGAGCTTTCTTCAGTATTGTATTTCACTAAATAAAGAGCTTTCTTCAGTATTGTATTTCACTAAATAGAAAGCTTTCTTCAGAAGTGTATTATCGAATAGAGATAGTTATATCAAAAATTTACTACCAAATAGACAGCTGTCTATCAAAAATATATTTATCAAATAGAGATTTTTTTTATCAAGTCTAGTCATCTAAAGGACCCCATGAATTCTGACATTTCTGAAATTCTCCAGTTTGCTAGTAAGTTTAACCTGGATTAGTCGCACAGGTATGGGGAGGGGGGGGGGACTTGTCAAGAATGTGTCTAGATACTTAAGTGCGCATGGGCCTGCAGCCACGTAGCTCGTATCCAGAGTTTTTGATGAGGATTACAGAAGTACCAAACAGTATTTTGTGTGTGTGTGTACACTATGTGGGGTTCTTATCTGTACACTCTATTTGCTTCTTATCTGTACACTGAATGTGAGCGTGAACACAGCAGACGTGAAAGTTTATTGAGACTACCAATAGGTCGAACGCACTTGGTTGTAGTCTCGTCTGCTCCCGACAGAACTCTTCACACTAAAAGTTTTATTTTTGTTTTCTTCCTAAACATCAGATCATCAAAGGGTGTGAATGTGTAGGTGTTGAAGCACGATTGAAATCGGCCGCGTCCCAATAGAAATACAATTCAATGGAAAGATCACAATACATCATCGTTTCTCAGACTAGGGTGCAATGTATTGGGGGGGGGGGGCCGCGGGGGAAGGGCTATTGTGAACCGGTTTGGGATTGTCCTACAGAAATTGTAATTCTCGAAGACGTCTTTTATCTTAGCTTTTTGTGCAAGTTGGTGTGTGTGTGAGAGAGAGAGAGAGGTGTGTATGTGGGAGAAGTGTGTGTGTGAGGTATTACTTCAAATAGTACGTAAGTCTATCCCAGATGTTTACATTTGCATCCATTTCTTAAACCTACTCAAGCCCCATTCCTTAAGACATTATTGGTCCTTGGAGTAGAGAAGAGTTACTTCCCTTCAGTGCTTCTATTATTATTAGTTTGTTTTGTTTTTGTACAAAGCTTATATTAACTCATTGACTCCTGTCTGGTACACATTTTTTATTACACATCATTTCTCCCACTTCACATTCTCGGATCAAGTTGAAGCTTTGCATTGATCTTCAGACTCGAAGACAAGGCTTTTTATTATATAAAAAAAAGTAATTACCAATAATTAATTAATTGGCTTCGTTGATTTGACCCCCATTAAATTCAATTAATATTTGATTTTCATAAACTTTAATTTTGAGTTTTATAAAAAGGGCATGCATTCTCCTCTAATTTTATACCAAAAAGAAACGTTTTCTGATGACAAAGAAAGATGCTGTCAACGTTTTATCATAACAGGGTAGAATGTCAAATGTGAAGAAAAAAAAAAGAACTATTCTGTCAGAAGGGGGGAAATAATTACGCAGATAAAAGAGTTAAATTGATTCATGTTTTGTTAGGGGCAGTGAAGAAACAGCTAGGGGAGACTACAACCATTGGATTAAATTAGAATTTTCATATTTTGTATTAACTCTCGCCTCCCACTATATCGATACAGTCCCCTGAATTTGGCTTTCATTGTCGGCTGCTCGAGATCGAAGTATCGGGCGTAGCCGGTGGGTTAAGGCGTCTTGTTTGTACGATGGCAAGCTCTTACCTGATTTTGGCGCCGTGGTAGCCGACGTCGTGGTAGCCCAGGTCATCGGCCACTATGACCACAATGTTGGGTCTCCAGTCAGCCCGCACGTCGGTGAGGAGGAGGCTGCAGGTGAGGAGGGTAGTGATGACTCGCGCCAGCTCCTGCCTCATGTCAACACACATCTAAAGGTGGGGGACAATGACCAAGAGAATTACAACGGTGATAACCCTGGGTGCAGGGGCGTAGCTAGGAATTTTCCATCGTTTGGGGGGGCCCCCTGCATTTTGCGTAATATTTATTTTTTATTGTAAAAAAAAAACACTCATTAAGGGGACCCCATTAAGTGGAGGCCCGGGAATCTCCCCCTCCCCTCCCCCCACCCTAGCTACGCCACTGCCTGGGGAGAGTTTTAGCCAATTCTGATATAGGTGAAAAATACATTAATAATAAATACTGGGACACTTTTTGTGGCGTTTACGTTTTGATAAGCTTATGATCAACTCACTCACTCACTCACTCTGAAAAACAAAAGTTTTGTAGCCGTTATTTCACCCACACTCAATCTCTGATCAAGTAAACATTTTGCACAAATATTTCTTGTACCTGACAACACAAGAATACATTTTTTTTTAAATTGTTATTATATATTAACTACTGGTAATTAATGATTTAGTTTGGTATCGAATAAGAGGAAAGAAATCGTACTTGATAGATAGTGGTGGTATAAGTTCTAGTTCGTCCCATTGAGGAGGCTTGAGCTCGTGAGTGGACACGTTTTTCTTTTATTCATTTAAAAAGTGATTACGGTAACATTAAAAGATACCCCCCCCCCTTTTTTTTTTCAACTGGGCCTGACAAGTTAACTAAAAACGCTACACTTATAACCATAAACAGCTCCCAACACTATAACGCCACATTCGTGAGTGGCTTTGTTTACACACGACACATAACATTGCAACATTCACGTCCTTTAGTCAATGGGGAATCCTTCAAGCTACTCATGTAAACAATGTCAGCAGTGATAGGATCATAGCGCATTGAGAAAGCGAAAGGCACGAAACTGTGCTAAATTAAAGCAATTACCGTAGTACAAATATTTCTAATCGCACAGATTTATTATTCTTAGTCTACAAAGTAGTCTACATCTATTACAAATTTAGTTACATGAGTGATTCAAACTAAGTGATATTCATTTATGTCTAATATATGTATAGTTACACTTAATATACGCTTTGTTGTTGTTGTTATTGTTTTTTTAAATAATTTTTTAAATTTTTTTACTGTTTTTCTTGCTAATGCATTCTTAATCAAGAGTGACGAGAGCCCTTAGCTACAGTGCTTTGAGAATTGAACCAAGACCAATCGTTAGAGTAAGGCCTGACTGCAGACCTGCAACGTGGCAAGTGACCCCTCGTCACGGGTCAGCAGTCAGGCTTACTCTAAACGACTGGTCTCGGTTGAAGTCTGGACTCTAATGTGTTGCTCAATACACATCTTTGTGTATGCATGTTCTTTAAAAAAAATAGTACACACTCTTCAGGACTCATCTCTCGGTCTAAATGTTAAAAAAAAAATGTTCACGCTGGTGACCATGCTTTAAATGACTATTTCTTATAGTTAGAGCTTGGATTGTTGCTGTTAGTAGTTTGTAGTCCATAGCTTCTGGTATTCGTGCTGAAAATATCGAAACTTGCCTTTTTTTTTTTTTACCCGCATTGCGGACCCATCGTGGGCAATCTCTGAGTTTGTGTGAGAATACAAACTCTCTTATAATGAATACTTTCTTTGTGCCTCTGTTTTATTTCCTTTCTTTTGTAAATAAAAAAAAAATTCAATATTCTTGTTAAATAAGAGAATATTTCGGTGTCCTTTTAGTTTTGGATACTTTATTTTTAAATGATCTTAGGAATAATAAATGTTAGGAAGTAAACTCGTGTATTGAATTTTTATGCAAATTTGAAAGACCTTTTTTTTTCTACAAGTCGTAAAGTGATAAAACAAAAGAACATTACAGACGTACTCTATACTTCAAATGCACGTAAGAAAATCAAATGGCGCTGGTGTTAAGATGTTCGCACTGTCATGGCAGGTGTGAAAATCGTCGACCAAGCAAAGTAAAAAAAAAAATGTGACACTGGTAATAAGAAAAAGGTAGTCGTGCGATTATGTTGACCTAAATTGTAGCGATACTTGTGAGCACACAACAGTGACGTGAGAGGCGCGGTGGCTGAGCGGTAAAGCGCTTGACTTCCGAACCGGGGGTCCCGGGTTCGAATCCTTGTGAAGACAGGGATTTTTAATATCGGGATCTTAGGGCGCCTCTGAGTCCAAGCATCTCTAATGGGTACCTGACATTAGTTGGGGAAAACTAAATGCGGTTGGTCGTTGTGCTGGCCACATGACAGTCTCGTTGACCGTAGGCCACAGAAACAGATGACCTTTACATCATCTGCCCCAAGGTCTGAAAGGGGAACTTTTTTTTTTTTACAGTGACGTGGGGCGATATAGGCCAACACTTCAGGTTGATCTTTTTCACGGTTTAGTTTTTCTGTATAGACGTGCGCCTCTGACCTATTGCTAAGTGAAACACACTTAGTAAGTTAAAAGGTGGGGACGCCCTGAAGTGGCTGTACAATTTAGGCGAAGGGCAAAGTTCATAGAATATTAGCTCACGCGCAGAAAAAAAACGACGTCTTTTTATTGGCTTGCGTTTGCACGTTTGAGTTTGAGTTTCATTTTAGTTGTTTACAACACCTCTAGTCAAAACTTCATGGAGGGCGGAGCCTGGCCGCTAATCTCAAAGAAGGCTCTAAATATTTTTCTAGATATTTAACAGTTAATGTTAATGTTAACTCGTTTGCCGCAAGGGGACAACTCTAGTTTGAGTGCTATAATTTTTCAGAGTAAAAAAAAAAAATTGACTATAAATTGAAGTTACATAAAACATTACGTAATCAGTCGTGGTGTACCCCTAGCTGAATTGGTTATTAAACTTAAAGCTGCCTAAAGGTTATTGATAGATTATCTAAGCTTTGCTTATATTTGTACGTAAATCTAATATAGTCACCACGTCTTGATTTTGATACTAACACTTTAGTCTAAATCTAGAACAACATGCGGACAATTTGTCAAAGGGAAATTTTGCTGCTTTTGATGATTTTTTAATGTATTTTGTTTTGATTTACATAAAATGAATATATTATTCTTGTTATTTTATTTTCAATTAAAAACTTAGGGTAATTGGTGTTTTTTTTTTCTGAAGTAATGTTTCTGCGCATCCAAAGTGGTCAGATTTTCACCAGGTTTCTATGTGACGTCACACAAACTTATTAATTTAATCTATTGACTTACTGTATTACGGAAAACTTATACAGTAAAGTTTACACTCTCGTAAAAGGAATAGATTTAGGTCTATGCATTTAGATCTAGCTCTTGTAAGCAAAGACAAAAAATACGCTTTAAGAGTAGATTTACATGCATGAATAACCAAGGCAGTGTGATTTTCTCGCCTGACCACTCACACAACAAACACTATCGCTTGGTTGTCTTGTCGTGACGGACTACACGTAGCCTAGGCTAGCCTTACACTGACCAGTTTGTTAGAATCAGTCTGACACACGAGCTATTTACTTTTTGGGATAGGGAGGGGTCTAGATAAAAATGTTTATTTTTTTCCTCGAGTCGGTTATCCTATCGCTGTTAGATCTATATATATATAACTGTACCCTAACCATGTACCATAGTGTAACCATAGCTACTATAGTCTAGGCCGTGACTAAGCCTAACAGCCACTGTATGAATGAAGTGATACGATTGGTTAGATCTAGTTTCCCATTCAGTATTGTTGAGGAAAGTGACGTATGCCTAATCTGAAAACAAAATCTCATAGAGAATTTCTTTATTTATTGTGATGTCTAGAATTTACTGTCTTATTTATTAAAATATAAATGGTGACAAGGTTCTTCTAAGCATTTAAATAAAAAATGATAAAATGTTATGTCAGTAACTAAAATTTGAATATTATCGGAGTTTCCCTTTAAGAATTCTAAATCCGATTGTGTGATGAAGGTACCAAGAAATAATAATTATTTTTTTAATACAATATCCGCTGACCTAATTGGTAGAATAGTTCATTCAAGTAGCTGACGGTGTGTTGATCACGAGTTCGATACCCGGTTTGGGCTAAATTTGTTTTTTAATAATTTTTTAAAAATATTTTTTATTGTCTTTTTTTTTTAAATGTATTCCTTGTCATGTATTCCTTTATTCATAAATACCCAAATCTTTTCTACATCAACACGCTGCTAGATATGAGGGCTTACTTAATTAATTTACTGTTGTCCCTATATGTAAAAAAAAAAAAAAAAAGTGTTTCTACTTGGTAACAGATACGTTCGTAGTTCGTATATTTAGGATCGGCCGTCTTCAAAATGAGTCTGCTTATTGTATTGACCTCCTCCTTCTGAATGAGGTAGAATTGTAATAGTTTCCAAGGAGAGGCAGATAAAAATAGTGATGACGTTACGGAATGGGCGGCTCTGTTAAGGTAAGGGACTCAAATCCTGGCAAAAGACAGGGGGGATAGTCGGTCCACAGATTGTGACTGGTGAATGGACCTCATTCACCAATCGTAAACAAACAACATTTAGTCATGTGATAATATTGATAAAAACACTTGGTAGCCAGTGTATTAAAAATTAGATCGTAATTTGTATAGAAGAGATAGAGAATCACGTGGCTAAATGTTGTTTGTTTACGATTGATGGATGGGGTCCATTGTACAACAGGCTAACCCATCATTAAGGCCTCGGTCTATTAGTTTACAATAAATCTTATCAGATTACATGTTTTCTTATTCTGATAAAGTGGATGACACATTGAAAAGAGAATACAAGTGGTCAGGTGCTAGAATGCAACGGTAGATCCGAACGTACCGAATTCAATTCTTAGTTCTGTTCAATCTGATTTTTTTTTTTTTTAACCCACAAATTTCTGCATTTCTTAAATGCCATACTGTATGAATAAGAACAATTTCCGAGTACAGTACCTATGACTTCCCTCTTCTGTCTTGTTACAGATATATACACATATATATATATATACTCGATGTGTGTGAAGTGTTTTTTATACTCTCATTGTGTAACGACGCCCATAGTTTAGGGTGCAGTGAGGAGGTCTTGATGAATGAAAAACACAAAAGTTATCTCACGAAATAAAAATAGACATGTGACGTTTTTTATTAGAAGGATTTTGGTTGAGTTGGAAACAGATGACCTTTACATCATCTGTCGTATAGACGACAAGGTCTGAAAGGGGAACTTTTACTTTTTTTTTTAATAACTCGATGGGGAATTTGGGGAGTCAAGGGCGTTGGGGGGGGGCATTGGTTTTACTCATTCGACGAACTATTTATTTGTGTGTGTGTTGTTTTTATTGGGGTGGGGGGGGGGTAAGGGTAGGGAGATAGGGAAGTATTTACAAATACTGACAGTTCATTGTTGTTAAATGCACGCGCTCAAGGTTCGAATCCCAATGGAGATGGACTTTTTTTTATAGACTGAGATGTCTATATGCATGCAGACGTTATTTTATGTTTGACTAGAATGTTGAGCACATTTCTTAGTCTAGGTAAAAATACGAACGTCTGATCAAGACAATGAAACAAAACAAGAAATGACAAACATTAAGTTCAGAAATTTCAGAGAATGTCCACCAGGCCTTGGGGTGCAGGTATAGACGCACACTGTGATAGAATGATAGAATCTTGTCTAAGCAATTAAACCTAGGTCTAATTTACTTTTGTTTTTTTTGTTCACCGTGAACTTGAGAGCCGGACGGTGTAGAATGTTTTCTTTAGGAAGCCTAGTAGATCTTACGTGTTATGTTTATTTTTTTTTTATATTGTCTCTACAGTATTGCTTTTTGCGTGGTATTTATCTGCAAAGACTTGTTGATATTAATACGGTGTAGAGAAAATGAATATCTGTGCTCTGAGAAATGTGTTGTATACATGTCTCACCACGCCTTAGTGACCTGTTATACTCACAATGTTAAGAAAATAAAACTGTAATGGTTATCTACAGAAAACATCATTGAAGCTTGTTGGCCTGCACCTGTTTAGTGTTTATTGTAAATGTATCTAAAAAAAATGTTGGCTTTTTGTTGTTCAAAGTGAACTACACACTTGAACTCATATTTTTAGTACTACTGATAAAGTTATCATTTCTGGTACTATTTATAGTTCACTGCGTTCTGACATATGTAGATCGAGTCTACTTTTAAATTAATTAAGTTCGGAATAATGTCATCTTGATCTGTTTGTTTTTTTTAAATAGATTATTAGCACAAAAAAGATGCAAGTTGTAATATTAGGTGCATGTTCTGAGTTTATCTAGCCATGCAGGAAAATAACTTTAATCATTTAGTTTATTGTAGACAAAATACTTTATTTCACGGCTTAACAGAGACGCAATATGCGGTTTAATGTTGCATAGGTTATTCCCAGGGACGGCCGTAGACCGATTGCTCCATATTGGGCCCCCCGCAATTTTACATTTAGCATATCGCTAACAGTCTCTTCTTACAGGCGGAAATGTAGGACTTAAAGGGTTAACTTATTCAGTGTATCGTACGATTGATGTAACTTTAATTAATTAAACCACTGGCGCCTATTGCGTTTGATTTGCTTCCTATGCATGTTGATATAATGATCTAATTAATAGTAATAGCTATTTTTTTTTTAAATTAGAAGAGGAGCCTCGCAAGCAATTCGTAATGCCGGCCCTGCTCCATATTATGTCATTTATCTCACTCAAAGCATCGTGTTCATAGCTCTATCAGGAATGTTTAAGCTTAAACCTATCTTTCAATCCAGGCTATCCACGAATCATAGATCTACTCGGAAGCACTTAGTCTAGCACTCAATTCTCTCTCGCCAGGTTTAATGTCAACTATCTGCCACAAGTCCGCCGTGCTGTTTGCGCTACACGGCCTAAATAGTAATGTAGATGTCACGCTTTACGGGTGGGCATGTCAGCATCCCCCTGTCGATGTGACATCTGTTAACTACACTGTCTGCTTGCTGTTTCTCATCGCAATGCCCTACCTATCACCGGCTGACAAACGACTTCACTAATGACATCCCCCCCCCCCCACGAACGCACACGGGCACACGTCATGTTTCTACAACAAATGTACTTACTCGGCACTTACAAGTTCCTCACCCTGCGAACCACATAACTTGACGGGGCACTCGCCTTGAAATTCCACTCCTGCTCGAGACTATCCATTACGTCTGGGGCCGCACGAGTTACCGCCCCCTTACTTTAAAACCGTCTGCGTGCTCGCCCCCCCCCCCCCCCCAGTGTAACGGGCATGGGAGTTGTCGACTGGATCTCCTCGTGCAGACGACATTTCACACCTTCCACCGTCGCTGCCCCCCCTTTCCCGCTTCGTGGTGTCCTAATTTTTCTTCTAACTTTCAATGACGAGGACTGACACATTTTTTTTGTTGTATGTCTCCTAGCCTACATGCGTGGATAGTACATTTTTTTTTTTAGTTTAGGAATGCTTGGAAAAAAAAAAAGCACTACGACTTATCGGGACACATTCTTTCTCTCTCCGCCCCCCCCTTTTTTTTTCCATCTCAGATATCGGTATCCCCGCTTCCCCATCACGAGCTCCCCCATCATTGCTACATTTGTTTCTCTCAAGGTTTGAGTTGGTGTGCTACGCTTTAGTGAGTTGGGTAATGTTTATGTAAGGGAGGTAATGCTTGTGTGAAGAAGAGAAATTGTGAAGAAAAAAAAAAGGGAAGCAATGGGTTTAGTGAATGAAACACAAAGGTTAAAAAGTTGAGTCAACAAAAAAAAAAAACGTTGATTTTGTGGAAGTAGAACTAAATGCTAATGTGTAACCATCGTGTCAGCCCATCGCAGGGAAGCAAATACTTTATTATCTCTCGATCGTCTGCTGTGGACCACGTGGATATCTTCCTATTAAATAATAATAAGAATTACCGTAGTGTTGTTGCTAACCGCGTCATTCTACGTAATGTTCTTCTTGTCGCAACTTTTTTTTTTTTTTGTACTTAGACTCTCCTTTCACTTTTTTTCTTATTGTTTGCGTATCTATTAATATCTTGAGAAAGTGGAATAGCAATAGCAATATTTATTATTTCCTTTCCTTGCTTATTTTGGCAACCAAAAAAAATCTGGTCTGTTTTAAGTGCACTTGTTCCTAACACACTGCCAACTGCCCCTCGCGCGGTAACGTACACACTTCTGGTCATGTTCTCCTCTCATTACGACTGGGCTTTGCGAGTGGTTTAAAACACATGCACTGCACCCATGACTAAAAGCTTATAAAGTCGTTCCTTAGCTAGGCCATGATTAATATTGTTATTCTCATTTAATTTAAAAAAAAAAAAAAGGATGCATGTAGTTTGGAGCTAAATGAGGTAGTTCCGGATCTCTTCTCAGTCACGTGGGTGTGTTGTTAACATAATGACCTCATTGATTTCATTGTAATTTAAACATGAAATAGTCTAGATCTAGACATCCTTAAGTAATGAAAAGTATGTTACAATAATTCACTAATTTTTATGATTATTTAGTAGGACTACTAGAGCTAGGCTAGCACTAAATCTAGATCTACATCTTGTCATAGGAAGATATTGCCATTATTGCCACAGTCACGTGACTTTATAAAGTAGGTCAGAGATTCGGAATTACCTTATTTGTTTTTAACTATATACATAACATTAACAAAATTTCCATTATCTTCTTTTTTGAAGTAACGTCTGTAATATATAAGATACTAGATTGAAGTAGCCTCTGTAATATATAAGATACTAGATTGAAGTAGCGTCTGTAATATATAAGATACTAGATTGAAGTAACGTCTGTAATATATAAGATACTCGATTGAAGTAATGTCTGTAATATATAAGATACTAGATTGACGTAACGTCTGTAATATATAAGATAATATATAAGATACTAGAACGATGCGAACGCAATGTACATTTATATACGTCTTACACTCATTATTTGTATTGTTTTTAATGTTGATTGACGTGAAGATCGCACTGTGTCCAATTAGCTGAACTGTGAAGTCTTTTCGGCTTTTCTTGGCGTAAAAATCTGGCCAATAGTTTAAGGAAACAGATTGTTGAATAGTGCTGAATGGATTTCCTCTATCCACATTCCATGTAAATCATTGTCCAGTGTTATGAATGACTTTCTTTTGGGCGGTGGTAGTGTGAAGTTGTTCACCTCTGAATGTCAACAGCCACTGGAGTGGTCTGATCTTTGGGGGCGGTTCGAGGCGAGGTAAAAGACTTTGACTAGTAGTGAAGATCTTCTGACCTGAATGTCGACACTCACTGGAGAGGACTATGTTATGGGTTTATGAGTTACGGGCTCTTGACTTTGAATAGGCTATTTCACCGGTCCCCCCTCCACAGCACGCACACCCCGGACTAAAATTATTTTATTATCCCCAGGCTAGGGTGGAGGTCATCCAGACATTGAAAAACCATGTACAAAACTTTGGTTGTTGAAAAGGGTGGTAGGGATGGGTAACTGAGAGTTTTCCCAATTTAAAAAAAAAAAGGGGGGGGGGGGTGCTTTATGATCTTACTGTATACATGTAGCCTGTTATACAAACTTGGTCACCAGTTCACGTACTGGCTACGTCCGCATTTTGTTTCCGCTTGTTATTATCTCCCTTGTCCTCACTGTCCCTTAGTGTTGAACTGACTGGACTCTTTTGTCTAGATACTGTTTTGTATTTCTGTTGGTCACGTGGTCCGATGTATCACTCCAGTCTGTTTGTTCTGTTTACACGCCTATGTCATAGCTTTCAGCGCACAATAGGGAGAAGTTGGTTAAAAGAATCATGTCGTACCAGTGGCGTAGCTATGGTGGAGGATGTAGGTGGAATTTGAAAATCCCCCGGGCCCCACTTGAAGGGGGCCCCCAAATGAGTGTTCGAAATTTTTTTTTTATTTAAATATTAAATTTTAGGCCTTTATCTCGTGTCATGATGTCGCATGTCAAAATGCAGGGGCCCCTAACGAGGCCCCCAAATGATGGCTAATTCCAAGCGACGCCACTGTGTCGTATCTAGCTGATCCCAATCTATCTAGATTAAAAATGAAAATAAACTGTTGCTACTAAAGTCATTGGCAGTAAACAAAATCCATCCGGGCATCTGTTTGAGAGAAACATTGGCTGGAAAGATTTTGCAATATGAAATATAAAAAAAAAGCACCCTCTGGGTCAGGATTTTGAAATTTTACCCCATCACCAAGGTGATTCAAGAGCCGTTTACACCGATACAAAACAGACACAAAAACTCCTTTGTTCCCCTGGCAATCAAAGCATTGAACAGATCTATCTGATGTAAACATCACTGAAACCTTTGTGAATGTATATTTTGTTTCTATAGTTATAATGTATTTTTAATGCACACATTTTAAGACTAATTTTCTCATGGGTAATAAACATTATCATCATTACTTTTATTTATATACATGCGACCTCTTGTTGTTTTTAAATACACAAGTTGTGACCATGCATGTTTATCGAGGAGTGGCTTCTTTAGTCGCTTGTTACGTTGCAAAGGAAAGATATATATTTTATATATACTCATGGATACATTTTACTTATTCCTTAGATCAGGTCATGTCCTAATTCTAGATCTAGTAATCGTTTTTGTTACGATGCTGACTTTCGAATATCATAGACAGCGTGACCTTGATCTACTATTTTAAAAAGGTCAAGGGAAACTTTTTTTTTAAGAGAAAAAAAAAGGAGGGAAAAAAACCTTGGCTTGTTGTCATCAACCTTTGCGCACTCTGTTTCTCGTCTGCACTTTGTAACCAAAAAGTTCCAAGCTCATATTTCAGTATTAAAGGTTTTATTGTTAAACGATTGTTGGCCATGTTTAACCTTTAACAAGTTCAACATTAACATGCACATTGTCCTTGTTGAGGTGGGTAACCCGGCCAATTACATTATCCACAAGCTAAACCTGTGAAACCCACCTTGACAGAATAAGACAATCATTCTTAAACCGTGGGGCTGTTTCCTTCGTGGTGCCATTATAGTACGGGTTGCGTGAACCAGACCGAAGAACCAATGACTTAGATTAAGTGTCTCTGTTTAACATTCACGACAAGAATAATACGTGGATACGCATAGGACGTGTTTATCATCTCTTTTTTTTTTTAAAGGAACGTTTTGTAATGTCTAAGATAAGATGATGTTATTAATTGTTAATTTAAAACGGATTCTGAAATGCATTCTGTTACCCACTACTGGTGTCGTTTCATTTTGTGTGGCCTGAATTGTGAGTGAACGATGTAGGCCATGAAGATCTCCTCTATTCCACTGGAAATAATTGCGTGGCTACAACCTCAAGTGTGCAGACGAGCAATGCAGTCTAGTATACACGTCAATGTGTTCAACCGTTTTGGCTTGGAGATTAAAGCCCAAGCACACGTATGCAATTTCTGCCGTCTGTTTGATTTTCTTTCTTTAAAAGATCATCAAAAAGCGATGACGTCATTTGTCTAGTTTACGAAGCGCTCATTTACCGTTGCCAGTCTGTCCTTGAGTGACTCAGACACTTAATGTGTTTTAAAATAATCCACACCGGAATATTTTTGTATTTCTTTGTAGTTTTTAGATCTAAGCATAAAAAAAAAAAAAACATTCTAGCTTCAGAGAATTGGGCTAACCAACAATCAGATAATAACAAATATGATTTTTGTTTTTAGAAATCAGTGGAAGGGCTGTAGTTGGTGTATGGATATTCGCCATTACCCATGCCTAGTCTTTTGGACCGTTGGGGCACCACATATGATCTGTGGACCGTCTTTCTCCATGCCTCTCTTTCGCCCTGACTAAAATCTCTTACAATGACAGACCTGTCCATCATTTAATATTGTCATCATGTCGTTTTCTCTGCCTCTTATTTTCCTGGTTCTGTTCTTTGAAGGGAGGCTTTTACTAGTCCCAAAGACCTCGTGATATGACTATTGAGTTTAAGTTTGTGTTTTCTAAGATAAGCAGGTCATCGCGAGACCCATTGTGATGCTTTCTAAATTCTTTATAGCTGACACCTAGGATACCACAATGGCATCTCGATTCCGTGGCTAGGAGTCTCCTAATACAGCAGTTAGCAATATTATCTGCACTAAAACATCATTAGTCAACCAACATTAACACCATTATTTTTTTTTGTGAAAGTTTTTCATACACACATGCATCATAATTAGACGATAAATCTGTTTCATCTGAAACCAGCTGGTTTCGAGATTATGTTGTAGACCACGTGGTCTTTGATAGACCAATCAAAGCAAATACAAGTCTTTGTGATATCAGAGTCTGTTTACTCAGGTTACGTTTTGAAGTTGTTGTTTTTTTTTCCCTGCGTGGTTTTGTGTGTGTGTTGTTGCTGTTGAGTTTCTATCACCAACTGTTTTGTGAAAATACGCAAACACACAACCACGTGTAATTTTGTGATACATTAGCAACTGTAACCATTCTAGTATGTTAGTAGTAAAATATATATGCTCCACCATGTTAACTGCGTATGTAATTTTTTAGCGCCTGTCGTTGGGGCTTTTATTATAGAACAGATCTCAAATTCTAAAAACGCTCTTGCTATCCGAATTCGCAATCGGCCATTTCTTTCTCCGAAGAATGGGGGGCGGGGTTGTTTCGTAGTTCTTCTGTGCCACGCGCTTGTGTTGTTTTACATTAATGGCCTCGTTGATTTCATTGTAATTTCAACATACGAAAATAGTCGGTCTCGATCTGGGCATCTTGAAGTAAAAAAAAAAAAAAAAGTATATTACAACAATTCACTAATTGATATTATTTAGTAGACCTACTAGATCTAGGCTTGCACTAGATCTAGATCTATACATGAGCCCTGAGCTAGCCAGGAAAACCAGTGACTTGGCAGAATTGAAGTCATTGGTTAATATGCATGACGCGTAGGACGTAATCATCTTCTTTTTTTGAAGTAACGTCTGTATTATATAAGATAAGATAAGATACATCTTATAGGAAGACATTGTCATTACTGTCATGTATAAATAAGATCTAGGTCACACGTTTTTTTGTAGTTGCATATTCAATATTAAATAATGTACAATGCTCTATTCGAAACAAGTATTAACAGTCTTATATGGTGCAGTAGTATTGGAAACACTCACATTCATCCATCTACTGATGGATGGCTGCCTGGTCGTGCGGTTTGCGCGCTGGACTGTCGTTCGGATTTATCGACGGTCGATGGTTCAAACCCTGCCCGCTCCCATCCCCCGTCGTCCTGCGGGAGGTTTGGACTAGGAAGTAAACTATCTTCAACTTCCGAAACATGTAAAACATTTTAGAAACAAACATTTTTACTGTAAGTGTATTTATGTACACAAACTCAAATATTTTATATTTAAGGATTTCGACAAATTTGTTGTACGCGCTTCAATTGTTTGTTAGCGTTTAATGCTATTCGCTCCCCTGGCCTCTTATCTCCCCTTCTTCTTAATTTAAAAATATATGTCAAAGAAAGTAATTAGCTATATGTCTGAGTGAAACTGAAATACCTGCCTCTTTCTTTTAAGTGGATGGCGCCTGAACCCTTTAAGCTTCGGGCAGGAGGGGCTCGTTTACTTTGGTAGGCGACTACTTGAATCAGACCCGCTGTTGCCTTGTGGCTATATCCAAACTTGGAAGGCTACGGGAGTCAACCCTGAGCAAAATCAGTAGCCGGTGACCCTTAGGCAGTTTGCCAGCACAAAGTGCTACCGGACCTTGCACCCGTCGAACTGTATCGACTTCCCTTTTGGACACATCAGCTGGAGAGGTGGACATTGTGGAGAGGTGGACATTGTGGAGAGGTGGACATTGTGGAGAGGTGGACATTGTGGAGAGGGGACATTGTGGAGAGGTGGACATTGTGGAGAGGTGGACATTGATGTGTGGACCTGGTCGTCAACATTCTGAACCAGTGCCCAGGCATTCATCTCGTTCAAAGCTTCAGGAGATGAATCGTGGTCATTCTATGAGTCGACCTTATGATGATTCAAAGTTAGAGTAAATTTCCCCTCTCAGGACCCTGCGATCTATAGAGCAGATGGTGTAAAGGTCATCTGTATATGTGGCCCATGGTTAAAAAGGGTGTCATGTGGCCAGCACGACAAACCATCTTTAGTTTTCCCCAACTAATGTCAAGTACCCATTAGATCTGGGTGGACTCAGATACGCCCAAAGATCCTGAAATTAAAAAATCCCAGAATTCGAACCCAGGACACCCGGTTCAGAAGCCAAGCGCTTGACCACTAAGCCACAGTGCCTCCACAAATAATGATTATAGGTCATTTACTCGTGGGGTAAAGATAGCTTGTACGTGTATTGCAAAAAGGTTTCGATGTCAGGAGAAACAATGTACAACTCACTGAGACCTAAAGATAGTTCTCACAAGTCTATCATGCAGGGCAGTGGTTCCCCACCTTTTTTGTTCCCTTTAATGTCACTATGTCTATCAGTCAAGCCCTGAGGACTCAGTGTTCTCTAGAGAAAAAAAAAAGCTTTGACATGGTGCCACAGTAGAAATGAGTGGTCTAAATAGTTGCGCGAGTACTGAATTTAGAACCACTGAAGTACTGCAGGTATTGATGGCTTCACCATGCCAGGTAACAGGTACATCTTTAGTTCCTTACCAGATAAGACCAAAATTGAATTTTCTTCTGAACTATTTGCTTCATCACAAACTAAACTCAATAAGCATGTTTAAACAAAGGTGTGTTGTTTTTTTTCTTCTGTGTTCAGGGTATGAAGAGGTTTGACGCCAGGAAGGCTGTGTTGGAGGAACTCAAAGAATTGGGTCTGTACCGGGGAACGAAAGACAACCCTATGGTTGTGCCAACATGCAGGTAGGAATGCATTGAGTGCTGCCCCTTGATACATTTGAAAAAAAAAGTGTATTGGAAAATGTTTTATTGAACCAGTCTCAAAGCCCCATCAATTCATTGCGCTAGTTACCAGCGGGGAACAGATTGTTTTGGCAAAACACAAAAACAAGTTTTGATTACAAACATGGTTTGATATTCACATTTTCTTAATTGAATAATTAAAATCAACAATGAATACAGATGGACTATTGGTGTCACTGATTGTAAGAAGTGTGATAGTCGCAGGTTTAAAATAAACTTGTTTTCGGATGCTCCTTTATATATGAACCTTATTACTGTACATCCTAGCCCAAACATCCAGCAGGACAGAAGGAGAGGGTGGCATAGGGGGTGGTTCCAACTTGGAACTATTGAGACGACAGTTAGAAGCCACATTTCACACATGACCAATTTGAACCTAATTGTAGTAGATTGTATGAAAGTCATGTGACCACTAAGACTAAGTTAATGTACTTTTATTTTGTCATTTTATTTTGCTATTCTATTTTTTTTTCCTTGCTAGTAAGTTAGTTATGTCCTCTTTTGAGAGGTAGAGGTTTAACTGGAATTAGTACAAGTACCTAACATTAGTTAGGGAAGTACACATTTTTAGTCACTTTGCTGGCCAAGAAATGACCGTCATAAAAATTTGAACAAACATTTTACATTTTAGCCCTAACATTTTGCATGTGAACTTCAGTTCTTGTTGGGATTTTTTTCCCTCTGCTTTAATCTGGAAGCAAGAAGTACATATTGCCTTTTTTACCAGAGTAATGGTTTTAAAAACCCAGGACATTGGGCTTTACGGCTGTATTTCATGTGGTACAAATTTTAATTTGAAAACTTTTTCTCTTTTTTTTTTTTTGCTTGATTGATTAGATTATTATGGCCCTGGAAGCTTAGGGGTAAGGCACTTGGCTGCTGAACCGAGAGGTCCCGGGTTGGAATCTCAGTGAAGACTTTTAATTTCAGGATTTTTCTGATACCCCCAAGTCTAAAGGGCACCTAAATAAAGTTGGGGAAAGTAAAGGCTGTTGGTCGTTGTGCTTGCCACATGACACCCTTGTTAACCATCAGCCATAGAAACAGATGACCTTTACATCATCTGCCCTATAGATCACAAGGTCTGAAAGAGGAACTATACTATATTTTCTTCATAAGACCTGTGGCTGCTATGAAGTCTGCTGTCACTTTCAGATCTTCTGTAGGGCTCCATAGTTAGGTGGAAAGATGTTAGAGTTGTCATGCCAGAAGGAATATCTAAATCATTGACAGGGCATTCTTGTTCTCTTGGTGGCTGTGCTCCAGTACCACATTTTCTGTTAGCACTCCCTACTAGAAAGTCTCTCCTTTGGGGGCTTTATCTTTCTTTTCTTCTCTAGACAGTGTGTCCTATAGTTTGTTCATGGATGTGATAATAGTTTTTTTTTAAACTGCACCCATTATTTGCAGTCGCTCTAAGGATGTGATTGAGCCACTTCTGAAGCCGCAGTGGTATGTGGATGTCAAAGATATGTCTGCCAGGGCCGTGAAGGCTGTCCAGGAGGGAGAGCTGCGCATCATTCCTGACATGTTCAAGAAGACTTGGTACTCCTGGCTAGAGAACACAAGGTAAAGGGGGGGGGGTGTTAATGTCAGGGGGGGGGGGGGGTCTTAATACATAAGAAGAAATTTAAAACTTTCTTTCCTACCATATTTCTATATTATAGAAGAATTTTTCAAGCCAGAACCTTACCTACAGGACTTAACTCTTTCTCTCCTAATTGACGATACCATCGTTGATTAGATCTCATTAAATTTTATTTTTTTGATGAACTTGACTTTGTGCTATATAAAAAGAGCATGCATTCCCCTTTAATTCTATTAGCAAATAAAACATTATAAAACATTTTCTGATAACCAACGGCAAAGTTATTGAAGCTTAATCATAAAACATTTTAGTAAAATAGTTATGAGCTAAATGAAGAATTCCTTCAAAACGTGAAAAAATAATTACAGAGACACACTCGCCAAGAGTGGGAGAACTAACTCACAAATAAACTCTGCACTCTATCCAGAAGAATTGAAGAAATTAATTGTAAATATAATAAATGAGAAATGGACGAGCTCTCATCCAAATCACAAGAAAGATGACTCTTACTATAAGCTATCCCGACAAGACCAATTTCTAATCTTTCGACTCAGGACCGGACACAACAGAATGTGACAACACATGTACCTGAAGCTCAAAATTGGAACCAGTGAAATCTGCCCATGTGGAATATCACCAGAGAATGCCGACCACGTCCTCCAAAACTGCCCTCTTTACCAAGAGGCCTGTATAAGATACTGGCCCCAAAACACCCCAATAGAAAGAAAACTATATGGAGAGCTCCCTGATTTGGAAACCACTGCACAGTTCATCTCATGTATTGGTCTAGTCATCTGAACACTCCAACATAACAATGAGAACGAAGAAGAAGAAAAATAATTACAGAGAGAAAGAGTTTGTAATGATGATACATAAACCGATACTTAAGTTGGCAAAACTGATCTCGTAAACTAAGTAGTGTGGGAAAAGATTCTTTAAAATGTTTTTCATGCCATTGTACAGTATAATATAATCTTAAGGTTACATACCAGATTTTGAAAAATTGAATCTTTGGTAAAGTTAGCTACTAAAGTATTTTGCTCACATTTTGTTTTAATTTGGTACTGCTGATTTTCTCTCTGAAACTTCTGTTGTGACCAAAAGTAATCATTAAGTGGCAATCGTTTAAATAGATTTGAAATCACATCAAGAAAACTGATATAATGTAACATTTTTATACATTCAGACATTGTCATAATGTTTATTTGACAGAAATGAAAAATTGAATTTTTTTTCTTTTGATCAGAGATTGGTGTATCTCAAGACAACTTTGGTGGGGCCATCGTATCCCAGCATACTTTGTGACCGTGGAGGGTCAGACACCTGGCCAGGTAAGAAAAATTTCTTTTACAGATCTTTCTTCAAAATTTAGTTTAAAAAAATAAATGGCAGTATGTCTCTGGGTATAGGTTTTCAAACATCTAATAAGGGCTCAGTTTAAAATAATTTGTTGGCTATAATATTAAATATTTTTTTTTTGTGTGTGCCAGGACATTGATGGCCACTACTGGGTCTCTGGGCGCACCGAAGAGGAGGCCAAAGAGGCAGCTGCAAAGAAATTTGGTGTCGATGTCGGCAAAATCTCTCTGCGTCAAGGTTTGTGTTTGCTGTATTTTATTTCAACTGTGACCTAAATGTTAGTTCAGGTCAAAGAACTAAATTTGTTCATGGCCTACAGAAGGAAAAATGTAACTGTGACCTAAATGTTAGTGCAGGTCTAAGAACTAAATATGTTGATGGCCTACAGAAGGAAATGAAAGTACAAATTGATTTTAATTTCTATGAATCCATTATTATTGTGTTCAAATTTGAAATAAAAACATTTTAAAAAATAAAATCTAGGCAAAGAATATTAAAATTGAAGTTCATTCTGTTTGACATTTCACTAGTGTACGAGATATTATGAAAAAGCAAA
Source organism: Biomphalaria glabrata (assembly GCF_947242115.1). Classification (NCBI taxonomy): domain Eukaryota; kingdom Metazoa; phylum Mollusca; class Gastropoda; family Planorbidae; genus Biomphalaria; species Biomphalaria glabrata. The sequence goes on from NC_074719.1 coordinate 46,232,699, forward strand.
AATTGTGGTTAATTAAGAAATAAACAAAATAATAATACAATATTTTCATTCTTAAAATAGTATTTAATGTTAAAATGGATAAAAATATAAAAATATAATTTAATGGAAAGAAGGTATTCTGCAAAATATAAATTATTTATGTCAAGCCAACTCCTTTATCACAATATTTAGCTGCTAGAAATCAGATGTGTTCCATTGATCATCGATATTTTATGAACATAACTTATTTAGAATGATGAATTTCTTTTTAACAAATTATTTATTTATTTTTTTTTTATTTTTATTATTGTAATTTCTACAATGGCAAATAGATTCTTAAGATTTTGTCAAATTTCTTGGTTTCAGATGAGGACGTTCTGGACACGTGGTTCTCTTCAGGATTCTTCCCAATGTCTGTTTTTGGCTGGCCAGAGAATGTAAGATGTGTTGGGATAATAGTTTGTGTTATGTAAGATGTGTTGGGATAATAGTTTGTGTTATGTGAGATGTGTTGGGATAATAGTTTGTGTTATGTGAGATGTGTTAGGATAATAGTTTGTGTTATGTAAGATGTGTTGGGATAATAGTTTGTGTTATGTGAGATGTGTTAGGATAATAGTTTGTGTTATGTAAGATGTGTTAGGATAATAGTTTGTGTTATGTAAGATGTGTTAGGATAATAGTTTGTGTTATGTAAGATGTGTTAGGATAATAGTTTGTGTTATGTAAGATGTGTTAGGATAATAGTTTGTGTTATGTGAGATGTGTTAGGATAATAGCTTGTGTTATGGTACTTAAAAGAAGTTTCAACATAATGGGCAAGAACTGGCTAAAGCAATTACACCCAAACTAGGGGCTTCATCCAGCTTATTATAAGATAAGATAATTTTTATTGATCCAATCAAATGGAAATTCAGTTTGACTGCAATAGACAACCTCAGCGTAACTACTGTACAATAACAATATAGATGCTGTGATATACAGCACCCCTTGAATCTTTTGCTCTCAATTCAATTGTTTTCATGAAGGACTTTTTATGACATATTACTTTCCAGCAATAAATGTGATGATTTTTTTTTTAGTTATTGTATTTAAAACAAAATCATGAGTGAGAATGTATTTCATTTGATGACATTGTTGAATGTATTTGTGTGTTTCATTTGATGACATTTTAAAATGTATTTGTGTGTTTTTCTCTGCCAACAGACAGAAGACTACCAGCTGTATTTCCCTAACACACTCCTAGAAACTGGCCATGACATTCTGTTCTTCTGGGTGGCCAGGATGGTTCAATTGGCCTTGACCTTAACAGACAAGCTACCTTTCAAAGATGTAAGCCTGTATACTGATTTGTAAATTTTTTTTGTGTGTAAGGTTATATTGATTTATGTAAATGGTGATGTGGTAAATGTGCCTGATGTAAATAAGAATGGAATCTGTTTTTTTACTCTCGTCGCCCAGGTGTACCTTCATGCCATGGTCCGTGATGCTCATGGGCGCAAGATGAGCAAGTCATTAGGAAACATTGTTGACCCTGTGGATGTCATTCTGGGTATCACATTAGAGGTAGGTCTAGGCTCTCATCACACTAAAAGTAGGTCTAGGCTCTCATCACACTAGAAGTAGGTCTAGGCTCTCATCACTAATATATCAGTGTGGTGTTTTTTTCAATAAAAAAATAGAATTCTTGGATAATTTCTGAGCTTTTGATAAAATTAAAATTTGAATACTGAAAGTATTATCAATGAATTTTTCTAGTTTAAGTCTGTGTGAAGTTTTACTTTTAATTGTTACACTTGGTTATTATAACAGAAATATGACTAGATTCTTTTTGAATATCGTTCTGAAGACCATTATCACAAATAAACTTTTAACAAATTTTTTAAAAAATCTTCCTGTTGATTGAGACTGCAAACCAAGTGTAAACAAATTTCTTATGAACATTCTTTCAACTGTCAGGTAGAAGTCATATTTCAATTTTTCATTCTTTCTTGCCCATCTCTTTTCTAAAACATCTGTTCCGTGGCATTCTGTGGCTGATTCTTGATGCATAACATTCTTTCAATTGTCTGGTAGAAGTCATATTTCCATTTTTCATTCTTTCTTGCCCATCTCTTTTCTAAAACATCTGTTCTGTGGCATTCTGTGGCTGATTCTTGATGCATAACATTCTTTCAACTGTCAGATAGAAGTCATATTTCCATTGTTCATTCTTTCTTGCCCATCTCTTTTCTAAAACATCTGTTCTGTGGCATTTTGTGGCTGATTCTTGATGCATAACATTCTTTCAGTTGTCAGGTAGAAGTCATATTTCCATTTTTCATTCTTTCTTGCCCATCTCTTTTCTAAAACATCTGTTCTGTGGCATTCTATGTCTTGAGTGACTGAAGAGGCTGATTCTTGATGCACAACTGTGGTCCCTCGCTGGGCATCTCACTGTAATCACCAGACACTGTTGCACTTTCATACTTCTTTCTGCTTCTGGGGTGTACGCCATCTTAAATCGAGGACACTTCCTTAAGTTTCATTAGGCTTGCTCTCCAGCTGGATTTATCTATTGCCTCATTTTCCCAACAGTTGGTGTCAATTTTGAAGAGTTTCATATAGTGTTTGCATACATCAGTGTACCTTAAAAGTGATCAACCTGAATCTCTCCTGCCTTCTGTTAGATCACCATACAGAATGTCTTGTGAGAGTTGACCTTTGTGGCATTCTGTGAATGTCTAAGCCACCCAAGGCACCTGCTGATAACAGCGCGTATGTCCTGGCACCATGCTCTTCACGGCCCTTCGTTATTTTAACTTGCCTTTTTTTTTTATTTCCGTCTAAAGCATCTCAACATAATAATCATTCAAACCATGTTTCATGGGTCTCAGCCTGCCCCACTTTTTTTACCACTCTCTCTGCAACTTTACTCTTGCATTTATTGGCGTCAACCAAACGTATTCATTTTTTTGGCACCACAATGTCTAAGTTTTAAAATAGCTGCACAGGAAATGCCATTTTCTGAGATTCATGCTGAATGTGTTGAAACCTGTTGTCTACCTGCATTTCAGACTCATAGGCTGACTTGTCAGAAGCTGCCTCTGAGTTTCAGTGAGAACACAAACTCTCTTTGTAATATCTTTTTTAATAGACATTTTACCTTCAAACTCTGGTGTTTTACATAACTGTATCGTCTTTCAATCAACACAGGATCTGAACCAAAAACTGAATGAATATAATTTGGATAGGAGCGAGATCAAGAGAGCTATCGAAGGCCAGGTTTGTTGGACTTAACTTTTATTTAACTCCGCAATATTATAATATTATATCACTACACCTTGTAGCACTAGTTGTCTCAACAATGTGCTGGCATAGTCAAGTACTGTAATGTAGAGGTGCATTGCATAGTCTTTTGAATAATTATTCATATATAATGTTGGATAATAAGTCTTTTAAATACTTGTCTTTATAAAATGTTGCATTACTAGTCTTACGATGTATATACACATAGATAGTTGCACATATAGGGATTTGAATACTTGACCATTTAAAATTTTGCATTTATAGTTTTATGATGTTGATACATATAGAATGTTGCACATATAGGCTTTTGAATACTTATCCATATAGATTGTTGCACAAATAGTCTAATGAATATATGTTTTATAGTACAAATGATGTTTGTAAAATATTTTTTTATTTTCTTCCAGAAAGTGGATTATCCTAATGGTATCCCAGAGTGTGGAGTTGATGCCCTTAGATTTGCTCTCATTTCTTATACAGCTCAAGGTACTGGGTTTTATTTGTACATTATTCCTTTATGTTAAGATAATTTTATAATTTGTTTATCTGGCAATGTTATAATTATCCACAAAAAGGTGTGATAGTCTGTTAAAATAGAGAATTTTAATTATCTACTAATTAGTGATTACACATTTAAAAAGTTGCAAAAGTTAGTAAAGAAATCATGTTGGAAATTTAGAATCTTTACATATTTGTAACAAGTATTTACTCTAAATGTGTAATGTAACTGGCAAAGAGAAAGGTACAAAGTTAAAGTTATAGTTAGTTACTTTTTTTTTATAAGCTACTTTTAATCTTTGCCAACTAGGTCGTGACATGAACCTTGATGTCATGAGAGTTCAAGGCTACAGGTTCTTCTGCAATAAACTTTGGAATGCCACCAAGTTTGCATTGGGCAGTCTTGGAGAGAACTTCCAGCCTTACCCAGAGTTTCATGTGAGTTTAGAAACAGACCTTGTTAGGCTTTCACCTCTAGTATGGCTTCCTTCAGTCGCGAAGTGGGCTATGGATCATCTCATGGAAATGAGATGAATGCCTGGGCATTAGCTGTGGTCAGAACAATGTTGCCCACACAGCAGTTCCCCCCTCTCAACACAGCTGATGTATCCAAAGGAACAGCAAGTGCTGATACAGTTGCTAATTTCTGCTAACTGTCTAAGGGTCGCCGGCTCCTGATTTTTTGTTTAGGGTTGACGCCGGAAGCCTTTCCTGTGTTTGGGTATAGCTGCAAAGCAGCAACGGTTTGAATTCGAGTTTTCCTTTTCCTAGGTAGTCTTGCCAGCTAAGGCTAACTAGCCCCTCCTGCCCTAAGACTTTCACCTCTCCAACATAATCAACAGTAAAATGAGCACTATTGTTATTATAACAAAAGTCATCACTACAACATTGTCATAGTTCTCCTTTACATTATTATATTTCACTTTTTGCTTGTTTGTTTTCATTCTTCCCACCATGCTTTGAATATCATAGATATATCTGGGAAACATTTGTCAGAACTCATTTAATTTTGTGTTAACACTGAACTGATTCTTTCAATAACAGTTTGGTAGTGGTAGACTATTAGTAAAAAAATAATAAATGAAGACTTCCCCTGCATAATTAGTAGAAAAAAAAAATCTTCATGGCATAAATTGGTTAAACCTTTTGATTCTTTGAAAAGAGTAAAAAAAACTTTTTAGAAACTTTTCTTTCTAAGCTGACCAACACTATGAAGCCAACACTTTTATGACAAAGCAATAGTGATGTCACTAAACACTGTTCACTATCATGAGGCAGTCTTAATTGGGATCAATCTTACGTATTTAGCAATCTAAATATGTTTACTCTGAAACAGAGATGAAATTAAACAAAATGAAAGACAAAGAATTTTGTCAATCCGCTTATCATTTTATAAAGCTTAAATTAACTTGTTCCGTCAGTCTGGTACAAATTTTGTATAAGTTTTTTTTCTCTGATCAAGTCAATGACAACACATGAATCAACCAAAAATGAAAAATGAATCAATTAGTGGTAATCAATTAATTTTTATATAGAAAAGGGGAGCTACTCCTTTACAGTATTGAAAGATGTGGCAGTGATTTTTGCAGATAAGCTTTATATTTTGCTTGTTTAGAATCAATCCTAAAATGTGTATTTTAGAAATATGACAAATTTTTAGCAAAAAAATGTTTACTTGATTTTATATTTTAATTTAAATATATATTTAAGTTTATTTCAATAACAATGGCTAGTGAATAAAAAAAAGAGTGAAAACCAAACATTTACTATATAAGAAGTTCAATTACAAAATTATCTGGTTTAATCTATCACAGTAGCTGAGTTCATGATTTATGAAGTCTTAGGTTTGAAACTTATGTAATACTTGAGAGACCTAATTGGCCAGAAACTGTTGACCTAGATAGTAGATGATAGTACTGATTGTATTAGCTCATCAAAAATTTGGCTGACAGGTCATATTAAACAATCGTGTTAGTCTGTTTACAAGTTTGTTTGAAAACATTCATTTTAATCCAAAAAAAAAAAAATTTAATTCTTTAAAACATAAGAATTCCCTAGTCACAAATGTTGTTGTTTTTTCTAGTTGACAGGCAAAGAAAGTCTGATGGATTTGTGGATACTCAGTCGACTGTCGCAAGCCATCAAACTTTGTAATGAAGGGATGGAGAATTTTGAGTTTCCTACCATGACTACAGCCATCTACAACTTTTGGTTGTATGAGCTTTGTGACTGGTACCTGGTGAGTGCATTCAGGCTTGTTAAATCTTTGATTGCATTCACAGAGTTTATAAGGTTTGGCATTGATGTTTCTTGGGGCCTTGGTAGCTGTGTGGTAAAGTGCTTGGCTTCTGAACGGAGGAGTCCTAAGTTTGAATCCCGTTAAAGACTCGAAATTGTAATTTTGGGATTTTTAAGATGCCACCACTTGAATGGGTATCTGACATTAGTTGGGGAAAGCAAAGGTGGTTGGTTATTGGGCTGGATACATTACACCCTCATAAACAGATGAGTTCTACATGATCAGCTCTATAGATCATAAGGTCTGACTGAAAGGGGTACCCTTAGCCTTAATACCTATGTCTGTTGGAAAAATATATATATATTTACCAGTACATATAAGATATATTATTTATATACATATGTATATATTTATAATGGCAAACTAGTTTAGAGTTAATTCTGGTTCTATTCATTTGACACCTAAATCAAAATTGTTTTGTTTTTCTTACAATGTATTTAGGAGTGTATCAAACCAGTAATCAATGGATCCAACACTGAGGCCATCACTCTGTGTCGCAATGTCCTCTACACATGTCTGGATGCTGGACTTAGACTGCTTCACCCTGCCATGCCTTTCTTAACAGAAGAACTCTTCCAGAGATTACCTCGAAGGAAGCCTGATGCACCGCCCAGTATTTGTATCACTCCATACCCAGAAACATGTCAGGTACTCAACACCTTCCATAACTTTTGAAGTCAGGCTACATTGCTAGTAGGAGTTGGATGTAGATTTATGTATTCAGTTTATTATAATCTAGAACCAAAGAAGTTATGTTTAAACAAAAACATGTTTTAGGGTAGAGAGTAGATAGAAAGTTATTTGTAAACAGATGACATATTTTCTTTGCCAAGAAGAAACTATTTTACTTCAAGAACATTTTGGAGAATTATTTTTGTTTATTGTTAAGTAGCTGTTGGGATTCACTTCTGAGTATTGATTATACCACAACTTTTAATGGATTTGCACACTAATTCATTTCTTCCAAGACCTCTCCTCTGGTAGAAGTATAATATGTCTTTTGTTTTACATCTATCGAGTCTAGGCCATACCTCATAATCCAGCTCTTGAGTATCATGTGGAGTTTGTTCAGAACATTGTCAAGAGTATCAGATCTGTCAGGTCAGAGTATCAGTTGCCACCCAAGGCCAAAGTTGAAGGTAAGGTTCTACTTTGTTTTGTTTTTTTACCTCTGTTTTCTCCTCATAGATACCTTGGTTTGTTTGTTTCATCATTGGTACCTGTTGTAGTTTTACAAATATATTTAGCCCCAAGACATGAGTTTAAATTCCAGCCCTCATAACTCTTGTCTTATAAGTTCTCTGTAGATAAAAAACAACACTTTTATATCCTATTGAAGTTTTTCATACCTGGCATAAAAACTATAAATGGCCAGATTTTTGGGTGTATCTGGTGTACAGAATAAAGTGTTATAGTATGTTTTTATAAAGCGTATGACAGTTTTTACTCATCCTCTTAGCTCTTCTGTTTAGAACACAAAATAATTTCAGCGTAGAGAAAGCATTGGACGTTCGCTCTCTGACTGATAACTATTGTAGAAACAACTGTGCAACTAACTAGCTGTTCTATGGATTTGATACGAGTATCAACAGCCACACATTGAGATATATTGGTGAAATCATACATCAATTCTTTTTTTTTTTAATACTTGGCAACAGTGACATCGAATTTAGTGTCCTTGACATTGTTTTTTTTTAGCATGAAAATCTCTAAATAAATAAGTTTTTTTAGACAGTGTAAGAATTTAACTGTGAACAAAGAGCCAGTCAGATGAACTAGTCAGATGTATAAGTCTCTAGGTCTGTGAGTCTCTAGTTGTGTGGTACTGACTCTCTGAATCCATTGTTGTATTTCAGTTTACCTGAAGTGCTCAGAAATTGAAGTGGTCCAGATGCTCAAGTCCTTTGAGAATGTTATTTCCACCATGGGCAACGCTAGTCAGATCACTTTCATGGTCAATGAGGAGGAGCCCCCTGCAGGTTGTGCTGTGATGGCTGTGTCCTCAAAGTGTGAGACCCACATCATGCTCAAGGTAAACAAAAGTCTACCCTGTTTTTGTTTTTTTGATGACTTGTTCTGAGCTATTAGGCCACTGGTATTTTGTATAAAACTCTCAAAATAGTCTCTAGTGCATTAATCAGAGAAGAGGGAGACAAGATTATTAATCTAGACATTTTTATTTTTGACAACTCATTTTTATACCACCCTCCATAATCTTGTTTCAAAAAGCTAGACCAGGCCTATGAGTAAAAACTTCTACTTGTAAAAGTAATGGGATCTTGCCCCTAAAATTATTATCATCTTTAATATTTAAACTTGATTCTTGCTTGCAATCTGAGCAGCTTCTGTTAATAGCAAAAGCAAATATAATAAAAGGTTGGGTATGGTTATTTCAGTTAGGAACTAGTTCGTTATCTAATTGTAATCATAATGTAAAAAAGGTCTTGATTCTAGAAGGCTGTTACTTTTTTTTGCTAACTGACAAGATTTCAGCTAATTTTGGTCAACTAAGTCCTAGTCATTGCCAGATATGGCTAACTGAAGTTACACTATAGATATGGCTAACTTAAGTTACACTATAGATATGGCTAACTGAAGTTACACTATAGATATGGCTAACTGAAGTTACACTATAGATATGGCTAATTTACACTATTTGTTTCTTCCCTTTATCTGTAATATGTATTTAATATTATGTATTTAATATTATTATTGTCTTATGTTTCAATTCAAGGGCCAAATTGACATTCCCAAAGAAAAAGACAAGATGGAGACCAAGAAAGATAACTTGAAGAAATCTTTGGCCAAGCTGGAAGATGCAACTAAAATGCCTGACTATTTATCTAAAGTCCCCGAAGATGTCAGATTTAAGAATGAAGAAAAGGTAAAAAAAAAAAAAGTGTTTATTTATAAGATTGACTTCATATTTCTATTTGGTTCTTGATTTCTGTTTGACTGCCCCAGACTTGCTGATCTCCATCTCGACAGGTCTGGGAAGCCAAAAATTCTTGACCTGTATGGCAACATGTAGGCCCCTATGCACTACGCAAGACAGCAGGGTTTCTGTCCAGGGCTTTTGAATGAGAGGATTTGAGCCTCTCAAGCCCTCACTCAAATGGAGTTTGATGATGATGATGATGATTTGGTTCTTGAAGAGCTGATTTAGATTTTCTTCCATTTACAATAATTAGGTGTCAAACATCATCATTGCATTCACTTATTCAGTTTAACTTCATGTAAGCTATTTGCTGATGATTAGCTCTGATGATTTGAATTTTTTTCCACTTTGAATATTTGTAGATTTCATTTTGTAAATGTCCCACTCTTTCCAGCTTGGGTGTGGGTGTGGGCACTGAAGCATAAAAGGTTAAAATTAATTTATTTTCCATACCGCTAAAGCATATCCTAAAATATAACAGAATTGTAAATTGTATGGAAAATACAATAAATAAATCACCCAATGGCTGAGCTCTCTTTGTTTCAGGTCTCAGAGTTGAAAGGTCATTTTATCCAAAGTTCATTTGTTATTTGTTTTCTTCAAAGACATTATCTGTTAAATGAATTTCAGCTGAGATCTACATTGCTAAAAATGTTAAAGATGAAAGAAGAAAAAATCTTCCTAAACAAATTTTACATTTAACATTATTGGACATAAGAAAAAATCTTCCTAAACAAATTTTACATTACATTATTGGACATAAGAAAAAATCTTCCTAAACAAATTGGACATTGAAATAATTGGCCTGACAAGGGTGTGAGCCACAGAGAGTTGAACAATTTTACTGCCAATTAGTCTTGAGTCTGTCAAACTGAGAACAATCATTGTTGGCCTGTTTAATGTTGGTCTTGGTCAAACTGTTGAAAGTGTGATCCGCGGAGAGTTGAGGTAGACTAGTCCATGAATCATCAGAGAGGTAAGGTAGACTAGTCCATGAATCATCAGAGAGTTGAGGTAGACTAGTCCATGAATCATCAGAGAGTTGAGGTAGACTAGTCCATGAATCATCACAGAGTTGAGGTAGACTAGTCCATGAATCATCAGAGAGTTGAGGTAGATTAGTCCATGAATCATCAGAGAGTTGAGTTAGACTAGTCTGTGAATCATCAGAGAGGTGAGGTAGACTAGTCCATGAATCATCAGAGAGTTGAGGTAGACTAGTCCATGAATCATCAGAGAGTTGAGGTAGACTAGTCTATGAATCATCAGAGAGTTGGGGTAGACTAGTCCATGAATCATCAGAGAGTTGAGGTAGACTAGTCCATGAATCATCAGAGAGTTGAGGTAGACTAGTCCATGAATCATCAGAGAGTTGAGGTAGACTAGTCCATGAATCATCACAGAGTTGAGGTAGACTAGTCCATGAATCATCAGAGAGTTGAGGTAGATTAGTCCATGAATCATCAGAGAGTTGAGTTAGACTAGTCTGTGAATCATCAAAGAGGTGAGGTAGACTAGTCCATGAATCATCAGAGAGTTGAGGTAGACTAGTCCATGAATCATCAGAGAGTTGAGGTAGACTAGTCCATGAATCATCTGAGAGTTGAGGTAGACTAGTCCATGAATCATCAGAGAGTTGAGGTAGACTAGTCCATGAATCATCAGAGAGTTGAGGTAGACTAGTCCATGAATCATCAGAGAGTTGAGGTAGACTAGTCCATGAATCATCAGAGAGTTGAGGTAGACTAGTCCATGAATCATCAGAGAGGTGTAGTAGACTAGTCCATGAATCATCAGAGATTTGGGGTAGATTAGTCCATGAATCATCAGAGAGTTGGGGTAGACTAGTCCATGAATCATCGGAGAGGTGAGGTAGACTAGTCTATGACTATTGGCCTGGAAAGTTGATCCAACATTTAAAGATAACAAAAAGCACTAGTGAAGTGACGTGGGCTGAGACCCTCTAGAGCAGTGGTCTTCAACGGGGGCGATATCGCCCCCAAGGGGGCGTTTTTGAGATTTTGGGGGGCACTAAGAGCCAAAAGGGTGGTAGGGGGGCGCTGGGCACAAAATGGGGCGGTAAGGGGGCGCTGGGCATAAAGGCGGAAAGAAGAAACTAAAGGTGCTCTGAAAGAGAACAAATTAAAAAATTCTTCAACATTTAAGCTGGGAAACTAAATATAGACAAATTATAGTTAACTTGCTTCTAGAAACAGCGTTAGAAAATGAGTTCAGGAATCCCATTTTCTATTTTTAAATTCTTACTCTTTTACCGTGATTGAAGTGTATTTATTGTCCTTGGATCATGCGCGTATAAACGTTTAAGATTTGAGAAACAAACTAGGTAATACACCTTTTAGATTATAGATTAGATATGTTAATATATTGATATTAAAATATTAATTGCAAATAACATTAAAGGTAACATTTAATAGAATAATTTAACTTTTTAAAAACTTAAAACATTGATTAAATATTTTTACGAAAACTCACTGGGATGTCATGTAATATTTCCTTGAGATTTAGTGAATTGCCACTAGAAAAAAAAGTAAGTTCTACTTTGATGGCATTTTCAGATGATAATAAATGACAATTATTAACCATCTGTTACTGACGTTCAAATTGAGTTGCAAGAAAAAATAGATTTACAAAACTATGTCTTCAGTAAAAAGAATGTAAACATAGGAGGCACACAGTGGCGTAGCTGGGGTGGGGAGGGGGTGAGGGGGGAAATTGAAAATCCCCCGGGCCCCCATTTAAAGGGGGCCCAAATTATTGCTTTTTTAATTAATTAAATTAAATATTACGCAAAATGCATCAACCTCCAAAGATGTCAAGCCCCCTGGACCCCAAACGATGGAAATTCCCAGCTACGCCCCTGGAGGCACAACAGAGATGTGGCTGCATTTAAATGTTTCAGTAAAATTCCAAAACTGTGGTCGAAATTAGAATTATGTTTTAGCTTTTCAACATACATGGGTAACCTAGATTTAGTGGGTAACAAAGTTAATGAATAAGCAAAGAAAGAGACTAGATGTACCCACTAGAGGAGACCTTCGCCTTGCTTTGGCTAACTTAAAGCTTGAAATTTCTAATATTGTCAGACTGCAGGAGGCACAAGGTTACCAATAGCTTAATTTCATTTTGTAGTGAATTCAGCAATAATAATATTTATATTAAAAATTAAAACTAAATTTACAATTAAACCTAAATACAGTAGGCCCTAATATTCCAAAATTTTAAAGGAGACTATTCTTAGGATTTGAAAGAAAGTCTTTACAATTAATTTTTGTGTGTAATCACTGCAAATTATTTGACATAATTTTTGCATAATGATAATATTGCCTGTTTTTGCCTTTAATTACGAAGATTACGGCTGAGTCCAGTTCACATAACTAAGCAAACCCAACTGCAACCTACATATTTTCCCGAATTTTATGCCGACAAAGCCGTTGTATGCTGGCTTTTCTTTGAGTATCAAATGTTTGTCCCGCAGTTTTTGTAAGAGCTCTCGAACTGTTTCTCTCAGAGGCTATCTGCTGCCAGAGAATGCTGCCAGGTACTTTCCTCTATGCCAGTGAGAGCGAAATGGCGCCTGAATAAATCTTTATAGCGCTCACGGTGGATGGGGGCACCTCTGTAACTCAGTCCTCCTCAAAGCTCGTCACTCATAGGCCAAGGAGTTCACAACAATCGCCTTTGGCATGCGGTCGTCTCCCAAGCGGGATAAGTGTTATTGACAACATAAAAATTAATAAATAGATGATATTTTGTTCAAATTTGCCTTCTCACGCTTCTTTATAACTGTTTTTCTTAGAGGGGGGCGCTGGTGAATGTTTGTAAAGAAAAAATTCGAAAAGGGGGCGGTAGGCCAACAAAGGTTGAAGACCACTGCTCTAGAGTATTGTCTTGACATGGGGACTCAACAGTTATGTATATGTTTTATATTTAGTGTTCATATTAAAACTTGTGTTCTCTTTGTTGCAGATGTCAGAGTTGAAAGGTCAACTAGAGACTGTGACCAACTCTATACAGACATTACTCAAGCTTATGTAGACATAGTGCACTACCGCTTAGGTTTTTTTATTTTTACTGCATAACACCACATGATTGACTCGTGACTTGGGACTCATTGTTGATGTGAATGTGGAATGTCTGGAAAGTGTTTTTGTCTTAGACATTTAGATCTAAACTTATTATACAAGTGTGAACATTTTATTTTATGTATCTCTTGATATCTCCTATCTGTGTGTGTGCCTCATTGTTTCCAAAACTGAACTTTCCTGAATGCATTAGGTTTAATTAAACATTTATTTATGATGATGTTCTTAAGTTGTTTTTAATTGGGTGACTCTAACCAGAGATATTATCAGATTTTTTTTTATGTACTTGCTACATTTTTATAATGTGAAAATTGGAATTTAAAGTTGCAGTCAGATGTTACACTTGTTTAACAGTTACTGATGTAATTTTTATAAAATATCGAACTTTATAGAATGTTAACAGAAATGGGGAAAAAATACATCAGGACCAAGCCTAGACATGTACTGTCGTAACATTATGTAAAAGCTTCATTGCTTAGGATTGAAGAATTATGAATAAATATATTTTGTACTGAAAAGGAAATGTTCATTGGAGTAAACAGGTTACAGAGATATCTTTTAATAAATTATTACATTTTCATATCCTTGTAATACATGCTTCCTGTTTACATTGAACAATGTAGTCATGCAGTTTTTGACCAACTTTATATCAAACTTTGTTTTTTTAAATGACAGTAGTGTGTTTGTACTACATTTGTCTACTGTGGACTGGATCATTTGCTTTTATCTTCCCAACTTGTTCTAATAGTATTCAACAATATTTTTTTTTTATTCAAGGGAAGTAATCTAATTACTCATAGACATCTAAACTTTATAAGTGCTAGTTACCTCATATTTATTGAAGAAGACCACACACTGGGATGAACTAGACAAAATATTTCTCTTTTATTATTTCTTGGTGATGTGAGTGTTTGATGGCTTTTGTTATGCTGTTTTCTCTGATGATGACATTCAATAATGTGGAAATAAAACTCATGTGAACGTTGGCCAAATAGACTTTCTGTAATGTTGTTAAGAGTTCTGTCTCAGTATTTAGATATAATTATGGAGTTGTATTTATAAATAGCAGTGATACCCAAAATACGGCCCACAATGAGGTTTCATCCGCCAGCCAAAACGTCCGAAAAGTGTAGAAAATCTGTTGGTATTGGTACATTGACATTTAAAATTTGTAGGCTTATGAAAGGGGAAAGCCAAAGAAACTAAAAAGTGAATTTTTTAAATATTTGTTTTGTTTTGTGGAACATGGTAATAAGCCAGATATATATATTAGGCCAGATCCGACCATATTTAACAACAGAGTCAACAAAAACGCTAGCTGTGGCATTCATACTCTCCCGCCTTGACTACTGCAACGCTGTGCTAGCAGGTATACCTGATGACAAAATAGCCAAGCTGCAACGTATACAGAACAACGCCGCTCGAAGAGTCCTTAAAAAAACAAGACAAGATTCTGCTACTACGCTCTTGCGCACGCTCCATTGGCTTCCCGTGAAAGCGAGAATCGATTACATTGTCGCCACACTTGTCATCAGTGTATATATAACAATGAGATGCCCTTGTACCTTAGCGAACTGATTACTCCATATGTCCCCCAGAGAGCCCTGCGCTCAATGGACTCAACGCTTTTAGTAGTGCCACGTTTCTCCCTCAAAAGCTACGGTCTGCGTGCTTTTTCAGTTCACGGACCAAAGGTTTGGAACTCACTCCCCATTGATCTCAGACAGACAACATGCTACACCACTTTTAAGAAGAACATTAAGACCTATCTGTTTAAAACTTTTTTAGATTAACTGTCATTTTAGCTCTCGTGTTTTTGTTTGTAATGTTGTTACAGCGCCTTGAGCCTACATTTTGTTTGTTAACAGCGCTTTATAAATAAAATTATTAATAAGCCGCCATATTTGTGAGTAATGTTCAAACTGGTGGCCCTCAGCGTCAATACATTGCTGAGTAGGAGCCAACACTGCTTCCGTACATCGTACCAAAGTGTCCACTGAGATTTAGCTGTTGCACCAGCCTTGGAATGTACACACGAAACTTGCCTTTCCTCAGAATGTGTAGCACACTACTAGCACTTACATCACTCTCACGTGCCGCTTGTTGTGGCGATTTTTGAGGTGAAAGCTGAAACAGTTCTAAGACTGCAGTTGTGGACTCATCACTTGTAGCTGTACGAAGTCACCCTGATCGAGCTTTATGTACATCACAAACTGTTCCGTGAATTTCAAATTTGTCTCGTAGACGTGTAATTGTTCACCTTGAAGGTGGTTGTGTACCATACTCTCGTCTCCACTGTTTTCGAACCGCAGCAACATTCTCAAACTTCCGGTACCACTTAATTATCTGCTTCCGCTCTTCAAAACTCAAACGCACGTCCGCCATGTTGCAGTTACTTCCTTGCCACTCCGCCACTGTGTGTGGTACAGAACCACCTTCACATTTATTTTTCCAATTAGACGTTAAGCTTTCCATGTGCTGAAATTTAGCATTGTAGAACGGGAAATAAATTGTCTATGACAGTTCAAAGTGTGTATACATTTTTGTTGACGCACCCTGTAGAGCTATTGAACCCAAAAACAGAAATAATAGTGCAAACGATCTTTTAAGAAATAGCTTAACTAAAGAAATAGTGGTTGTGATTCTTTTCCCTGTTCGCATTGACCAATAGTCTTCTTCAGTGATAGTGTATTTCCACCAGAGATCCAACGTCAGTAGGCCCTACATACAGTAAAGCACCCCCACCCCCAGTTCACTAAACAAGCATTTAACATTACTAGCATTTGTATGATTTTTTTTTTCTACTTCAGAATTTAGCTGGATCAACTATGGCCTTGTTGTACTTAATAATAACAAACCATGTTACATTCAAAGCTTTATTTCACTGAATGCTAAACAACTACACATTTAAGTAGAAATCACAACACGAAATAAGGTCAGTACACAGGCTAACAAATGTAAACAAACACTTAGGGGTGACAATCCAAACAAGCAAATTCACGACAGGCCTCCTTCAGCGACTTTGGATCATCTCGTGGAAATGAGATGAATGCCTGGGCATTGCCATTAGCTGTGATCGGAACGATGTCGCCCCCCCCCCCCATATCAGTTCCCCCTCACCACGCAGCCGATGTATCCAAATAAGGAACGGCAGTGCCGATACAGTTTGTGGTCAGCGGCGTCGCAGGTTCTACCAGGGTGTAGCACTGGGTGCTGCAAACTGCCTTAGGGTCGCCAGCTCCTGATTTGCCTCAGGGTTGACTCGCGAAGCTTTTCATGGTTGGGATCAACTATAAACAATGGATTCTGAATTACACTTCTAATGGAGTTATACATAATTACATATATATATATATATATATATATATATATACATATATATATATATATATATATATATATATATAAGACTCTAGTTGATTTTTTTTTTACTCTAGCGTGATTTAACCATGGAACTTGTAAAACTTACATCTAATTCTTTACACAAAATACGAAGGGTGTGTGGGGGGGGGGGGATTGATTTCGTCACAGTTTCACTTTCATTGTCATTTTTAACAACCAAACAGAAAATAGTGATCCCAGATTTTTAAAGCGGCATTGAAGCTGTTTCAAAAATACGAGGGTAAGAAATAACAAAGAATAAGAAAATAAAAGCTAGATCTACATTCTACATGATTATCTTCATGATTTTGTCATGACCTAGACTGTCCTGTCCTAGACTCTCTAGGCCCAAACTTAGACTCAAGAGTACTCTAGACGCTATATATATATATTATATATATATATATATATATATATATATAGATAGATAGATATAGATAGATAGATAGATAAATAGATAGGGCAATTTAAATAGATCTAGGCTACTATAACTATAAATATAGGGTCCAGGGCTAGGCTAGATTAATGTAGGCTATTAGTTATTATAAATAATAACAATTACTAGACTTATAGACCTAGCTCTAACTAAATCTATCTAGACTCTATATACGGGTATCATTGTTTTTTGTTTGTTTTATTCGTTTGCCAGCTCATCTTCACAATAGATCTAGATAGAGTATCTGATTCTCCCAAATTTCTAGATTTTCTTTGGATAAGACAATATCGCATTTTTTAAATACTAATTCAGCGGATTTTCCCGTTATTCTTTTATCATAATCTACATGTTCGGAACTTTGCCTACCTACCCTATATACGATCTAGAATCTACATTACAGTAACACCAAAAAAACAACAACAGACAAACAGACACTAGAATACTATACTCTATAGATTACGATTTGGCAAGATCTAAAGATCTTAGTATCTAAGTCTAGATCTAGATATCTAGAATCTAATCTCTGGACTATACCACTGGCGCACTGCACTGTGACTATGACTATCGGATCAGTACGTCTAGGTTCTATCTAGCTAGTTAATCTAGAATCTAGATCTACTAGTAGTAGTCTAATTTGACTAGATGTACACATGTAGTCACTAATTAGTAAATTACTAATACTAGACCTAGTCATACTAACTACTCTTCAACTTCATGATCTGATGATGATAATAATGATATTGTGTTCGAATTATTTATTGTGGTGCTGGGATTAGTCATTTAGTGGTATTGGGATCAACTAGACTAGTAGTAGATATACTTAGGCGGTCTTAGGACTTAGATCTAGTTATTCTAGTACTAGTTCTAGTTTAAGTTTAAACTTTAACTAGTTATATTTTACTAGTCTAGTCGACTCTAGTAGACCTATTTGGCTATACTGTATAGAATAATAATAGAGTTAATTATTTTAATAGACTATCTTATCTAGAATCTAGGACACTAGGTATTCTAGCAAATATAAATATAAAGTCTATTAATATAAAATTATAAATCTAGATTAGATCTATTCAATCTAAAATCTAGATCTTGTCCTTGATGTAAATCCATATGTTATAACAAATTTAAACAATAACAAATACAACATAATAACATGATAATATCATAATAATAATCTTTTATTGTCCGTACGGAAATTTCTTACAATTTGTGCCTTACACCAAATAAAAAAAAAAAAAAAATTTCTTATGATATGGAATAGATATTGGTGATCCTATTACCTATAGATCTTGATATTGATCTCTCGATGTAGTCTAGAATTAATTTAAATTCTAAATATCAATCATGCCGTGACTCATGGACTGGTTTGCCTGAGGCTGAGTGAATCAGCCAGGAAAATATTAGCAGAGTTTAAGTCACTGATTTACATGCTTGTCTAGATGTAGAATCTAGATCTATTCATCATCATCTCTTTAAAATTCAATTGAAAAAGGGCTTGAGATGTTCAAATCCTCTTGCAAAAGCCCTTGACAGAAACATGCAAAACCTTCATGTATTGCGTAGTGCATAAGAGGATCTAGATCTAGATATGCCACCGTGTAGTTGGAGCTTGGCTTGGCTATCTTATGAAGGGAGTTTGAGGTTCGACACCTGACTCGAGCAGAGTTTTGTTTACTGAGTGCCCAAAGGAAGCACGGAAAACATTCTCCCAGATACCCCCTCCCCCCAACTGGTCCACAAATGAGATTGGACCATAGCGCTTTTATGCATGCTATAAGCATGAAAACAGCGCTATAATTATTTATTATTTCAGTTTTTTGTCCACTCTTGCTGTTCTTTTGAAGGTCTGGGCTAGCACACAACAGTTTAAATTTCTGAATTTAAGATTAAATGCTTTAAACAAGAAGAATAAGTTAAGATAATAATTAAGTCTTGGACACATAAGTCAAGAAAAGGAACATACATATTATTTAAAGACTTCCGTATCTAGGTTGTGTCAGATTAGATCTCTACTTCATAAATATAGACTTTTAGTTACAGCTATCTTTAAGTTTTTGGACCATTGGGACACCACACCACACAAGATCAGTTGACTATCTCTTTCCATTCTCTTATTTTGCCAGGATTAGAGTGGCTTTTCATTTACACCTGTCCATTCTTTGATCAGCGCTTCTTTTATCTACCTGCCTCTTTGGAGTGATCGTTAAATGAACTTGTGTGTTACCCGTGCTTGTAATCATGCTAGTATTTGTAATCGTGTTCGCATTATCGTAGTCTGTGAATCGTGACCAGTCTCTACTGTGTTATTGTGTGTATCAGTCGTGTTTTATTGAAGTAAAGCCTTGTTTCTAAGGTTATGAATTGAATAAGTATATTACACTCTTCTTTTTCTTTGGTGCTTATCTCCTGCAGAAAGGCTTTAGTTAAGACCTCATCTAAGACTTTTGTTTAGTTTTTAATGATTTTAAAGTATGTATAATTTTTTTCGCTGTCGAAGTATGTATAATTTTTTTCGCTGTCGGAAACTGAAAAAAAAAGTTCTTAATATTGATATGATTAAATAAAAGCTTTGAAGTCTATGACTAGTAGCATCAGCATCTATCCATCTCCAATATCCCAAGAAGTTTTTTGATCTGCTATACCCCTCACTTTAGTTTATATCTTTGAATCTATCAATTAATTTTTCTCTCAAGTGGGATGTGTGGCTGAGTGCCAAAAACCACCATTACCTATCAAGAGGGCTCAAGTTTGATTCCCAATTCAAACAGAGTTGTGCTTACTGAATACCTAATGGCAGCATGAAAACCTTCTCCCAGATACCCCCTTCCCACCACAAAAGAGATTGGACCAGAGTGCTAAAGTTTTCATTTTCTTGCACCTGTCACTTAGTCTTTCAGTTTCTATATGCCTGTTATTACCAGTCATTGACTTGTAGCACCTAACTGCTTGTAGACAACTAAACCGTTGTAGGCGTAATTTATCTTAACTAATAAAACTTCAAATAACTTGAATAACTTCCTTTTGTGAACAAGCCTAAATGTTTTATAGAACTATATTTATAATATGACAAAACTTGTGATAAATGAAATAAATGTAGTAGACTTTAGTAATAATATCTTTTAACAAAATCTAACTCACTACAATTGCACAACCTTTCAGTCTCACATTTTGGAGTCGTCTGTCTCATCTAAGAACAAGTGACGACAATGCCACCTATGTTGCATCATTCACAATCAATCGCTAACCTCTTCCCACTATCATCATATAAACACACACGCATACTCCATAACAATTCCTAAATCTCGTGTTTTTTTCAGAGACACTTGACACATCTATGAGGACAGTATTACTTGTGGATTGGGCAAATGAAGGCTGGCCTGCGAGTGGTGAGAGGACCCGACTGGAAGTGGGGCAATGATGACACTAGTGAAGGCCACTTGGGCACAGTGATTGAAACTCACAATGCTGAAAGACGAGCTGTTGTTTTGTGGGACAATGGAAAGTCTAAATCTTATAGAGCTGGACAGGAGAATGCTTATGATCTCCTTGTGCTCGACAATGCTCAGATTGGTAAGTTATAAGAGAGGGGGAGGGGTCTACTTAAGTTGGTCTGCGCAAGGACCCTCATTGTCTTGCCTGTACTGCAACCTTGGTGGGAGTTTTCCAGCTATTTTTAGAGGCCATCTGCTGCCAGCTGCTTTCCTGTATGCCAGTGAGACTAAAATGATGCCTGCAGTAATAGTTTAGATGCCCAGATACCTTTACTGACCACCATGTTGTTTTTAAGCATATTTATCTCCCTTATCTATATTAAACTTTCAATAACTTTTTTTAAAGAGATTTTTGTTCTCATGCTGTCAACTTATGAATTTTTAAGTGTATTTACTGAAATGAAGGTCTAAAAAAATGTTAATAATAAATTGATGAAGTTGTTTCTTCTTTTTTTCAATAAATTTTTAAAGAGAGTTTTTTGTTCTTATGCTATCATTTTAAATGAATTTTAATATTAGATCTAACATCTGCTAAAAAGACAAAACAGCAACAGAAAAATGTTGGCGAGTAATTCAAGGGAGATAGTCTAGTATTAAGCCTTAAAACCAAAATGGCGTATTTCCAATGACAATATATGGTAATAAGAAATAAAACTTAAAAATATATATTTTAAAAACTATTTATCTCCTAGGAAATCAAATTACATATTTGTAATCTGCATTTTTGTCTGCATATTCTTAAAATAAAAGAGAAACCTGATTTAGCGTTTCTAGTCATGTAAACTAATACCGATGCCTGAGTTGATCTTTTTAGCTCTTCCAAGGGGCACCTCTTTTATGTCATCCTCCTTTAAGCTCACCAGAAAGGTTTGCCTTCGGTATGCAGTCATCCCTCATATGGTATTGGTGTCCAACCCAGCACAACTGTCAAATGGTGCTTCAATACTGTCCACACCAGCCTCTAGTTGGCAAGATTATTTCACTAATTAATGCAAATACTTAAAACTGCAATAATGCATGAACTCTCTGTTTACTGTTTACACACTCACACCAGTATTAGCTTCCTTGCCACAGGAAACTACTTTAAAGTGACAACATAGATTCTACATTTATATACATTTTTTATAATTTCCTTTTAAGATGAAAGATTTGCTTTTGGTGTACGCGGGACTTCAAAACTTCCCTTGGTATCATGATTTAAATAATAATTTGGTCTTTCTGATTTATTGCTACATACACACAAGATGCCTGAATGAGCTCTTATGTTGTGTCTGTTCTATTTATGTGTTATGTTTCTGTTGTGTTGTCTTTATATGAGAAAAGAGTCCTTGTAACCAGGATGGCTGCCTGGTCGTGCGGTTTGCGCGCTGGACTGTCGTTCGGATTTATCGACGGTCGAGGGTTCAAACCCTGCCCGCACCCATCCCCCGTCGTCCTGCGGGAGGTTTGGACTAGGAAGTAAACTATCTTCAACTCTGAAGGAACATCCGAAACATGTAAAACATTTAACAAAACATTTTACAAACATAATCACAACAAATTTCCTTAAGGATCAATAAAGAAGTCTTAGTCTTAAGATTTGAACTTGCAGTCTCCTTTATAATGAAATGATTTTCAGCAGTAAAAAGAATTCACATCTCTCTGAACTTGAAGCAGCTCTAATTTTGAATTGTTGTCTTGGTTGATGTTTTATAATTAAAATGCTGAGCAGAGTTTTTAAATTTCATTTTATTTTTTTTTATATCTTAAATTTGGACTTAAAAATTGATTTTCGACTAATTTTAGGTGTCCGGCATCCAAGTGTGAATTGTGATGAGTGTGGTGAAAGAGGAATCAAAGGGTTTCGCTGGAAGTGTTCTGTTTGCTCAAACTATGACCTCTGCAGCCCGTGCTACAACAAAGATAAACATGACCTTTCTCATGCATTCCTGAGATTTGAAACCAACACTGAAAATAAAAGGTTTGCATATTTTTAAAATAGTTTAAAATTATGGCCATATCCTAATTGGGTTACATTAAAAGTAGGTAAAAGAATTTTAGAGTTAAAAGATCTTAATTGTTCTCATTTTTATGTTGGAGGGTTCAGATTAATAGTCTTATATCTAAGATGAACTGCACAGTGGTTTCCAGATCTGGCAGATCTAATCTTATAGATTTTGTTCTATAGGAGTGTTCTTGGGCCAGTGTCTTTTTCAGACTTCTCAAAAGAGTAGGAAGCTTTGAAGGACATGGTCGTCATCCTCTTTTTCATTCTCTGCAAACCTCGCTAGTCCCTATATTTAGTCCCTAGAGCATGTGTTGTCTCATTCTGTTGTGTCAGGTTCTGAGACAAAATGTTATATGTTAATTATGTCAAAGCATGTTATAGGCATTGCGTCCTATTTTTTTTTTATTTAAAAAATGATATATAGTGTGCTGATTCAATTTAGTAGTTTTGATTGTCTCTAAGTACTCTTATTTTTTCCTTTAGAATTTTTTTTCTTGAGCCTACCACATTTTCCTAGTTGGTGCTTTGCTTAAGGGACATTTGCCGTTTTATCTTTCTGATTTATTCTTTAACATACTTTTATAGAAAGTAAATGCTGACAGTGTTTGCTGATGACCTTAATATCATTTGCCCTAAAGCCTGCAAGGTCTGAAAGGGGGAACTTAGTAACCTTAGTAGTAGTAGTTTTTTTTAACAACATGATAGTCCTAGGTATTTCTGTTGACCATTATTTTAAAAATATCAGACTTTGAAGTTCCTCTTTTGCCGGCCAAGATGTTTGGATCTTTTTATATGTATGGCCTTGAGTAGTCAACATTTGTAAGTTTAAGCCAGTTTGAGTATTCTTGCCGTTTTTGGTGGTATAAATCTAGAAACTGTCATCATTTGTAGCCTTACGCAAAGAAGATTGGCCTAACACTAACTTTTGTTAGTTCTTAAGTATCCAAAATGTTTCAGTGGTTTTACTTCTTAAGTATCGTAGAATATTTAAGTGGTTTTACTACTAAAGTATAATCAATGTTTCAGTGGTTTTACTACTTAAGTATCATAAAATGTTTCAGTGGTTTTACTACTTAAGTATAATCAATGTTTCAGTGCTTTTACTACTTAAGTATCATAAAATGTTTCAGTGGTTTTACTACTTAAGTATAATCAATGTTTCAGTGCTTTTACTACTTAAGTATCATAAAATGTTTCAGTGGTTTTACTACTTAAGTATCATAAAATGTTTCAGTGGTCTTACAATTTAAGTGCCAACAGTAGTTTTATGTTTCAATCCTAAAGTAATGGCCCGACCTTCTGATGGTTTCAGTGTTAAGGTTCCAGCTAGAAAAGGAAGTCCCAAATGTGAAGCTCAAGGAATTTTTCAAAGTGCCACTGTGTCCAGAGGATTACACTGGAGATGGGAAAATCAAGATGGCATGTATCCATTTTTTTTAGTATCAGTCTTTTTAGCTATTGTAGAAACATTTGTCTAATGCCAAAATTATATCTGTTCATTGGAGCTAAAATAGACTACAACTTTGCAGGCGCATTTATTAGCTTCATGTCATACCAGATTCAAAATTCTCTTTTTTTTTTTTTTAAGTGATGGGGATAATAATCTTGTAATAACTTGACGTAATCCTGTCTGCAGCCAGAAAATGTTATTGCTACAGCTGCATACAGCTCTCTGGCAGACTCAAGTTTTGGGTGGCTTTCTAAATATGTAGCCTTAGCTTCACTGCTGACTCAACTTTGACAGGGTCTTCTTTTTTTTCTCATGGTGGCCGAGTGGTAAAGGACTTGGCTTCCAAACCAAGGGTTCTAGAGTTCAAATCCTGGTAAAGACTGGGATTTTGCGCTTCATGAATTCTGAGTCCACCCAACTCTAATTGGTACCTGACATATATTGGGGAGGTGAAGGCTGTTGGTCATTGTGCTGGCCACATGACACTGTGGTTGACCATCGGCCATAAAATCCGATGAGATTTACATCCTCTACCCCCTATGGATTGCAAGTTCGGAAAAGAGCACTTGCCCTTTAAACCCCGCCCTTTTACCTTGGTGTTTCCGATCCTGTGTTTGCCTTGACACATTGTTTACCTAACCAGATGCTAAACTTTTAACTCTTTCTCTCCTAATTAACGATACCATCGTTGATTTGACCCCGTTAAATTAAATTAATTTTTGGCTTTATAAACTTTAATTTGTGTTCAATAAAAAGATCATGCATTCTCTTGTAATTCTATACCAAAAGTAACATTTTCTGATTACTTACAAAAATGTTATTGAAGTTTAATCATAACAGGGTAGAATGTACAAATGTGAAAAATGAAAAAAAAAAATGTCAGAACGTGGAAAATAATTACAGAGATAAAAGAGTTAATATTCTGAGCAATAGTTTTATTGGTCCTAGCTAACATAGCTTTCCAGATTTGTGACGTTTTCTGTGACGTTTTTTGTGACGTTTCCTGTGACGTTTTCTGTGACATTTCCTGTGACGTTTCCTATGTCCTAAGTTGCCTCCTCCTTTTTCTTTTCATTTATATTCAGTCCTTTGGAAATTTTGTTCAGTCTGGATGATGTTTACATAAGAGATTGTCCTTTTCATGAGCCATTCAATGATTAGCAAGAATAATACATGCATAATGAGATTGTCTGTTTGTTTTAGGGAGTCACTGCACATGTAAAGCTTGACTGTAATGTTAATGAGTTAGACACAAATCCTCTGTTTTTCATTAACTTCTAGATAGCATTGGTATAAATATTGTTAAAGGCTTTCTCACCTGGTCCTTAGTGACCGTGTCAATTCACACTGTAAAGTAAAGTAAAGTTCCCCTTTCAGACCTTGTGGTCTATAGAGCAGATGATGTAAAGGTCATCTGTTTCTGTGGCCTACGGTTAACAAGGGTGTCATGTGGCAAGCACAGTGACCAACCGCTTTTACTTTTCCCCAACTAATGTCAGGTACCCATTAGAGCTGGGTGGACTCAGGGGCGCCCTAAAAAAATTCCTAAATTCAAAATCCAAGGCTTCACCGAGATTTGAACTCAGGACCACAGGCTTGGAAGCCAAGCACTTAACCACTCAGCCACCACGGCCCACACTGATATACATAACTAGGCGCCAGAAAATCCCGAAATTAAAAATCCTAGTCTTCACCAGGATTCGGACTCTGGCTCAGAAGCCAAGCTCTTTACCGCTCAGCCACCGTGCCTTCCCAACATTTTACTCTCCATGATTTAAACCTGGGACTGAGAGTGGTAGCTGCCATTCAAAGTTGTACCTTTGAAAATATTTCTGTTTGAGCTAAAGTTACACACAATCTTATTTCGATTTAAACACTTATTGTTTTGAGATGTGTGGCTGAGTTACATAAACCACTTGTCCACCTATCAAGGGGGCTCATGTTCGAGTCCTGACTTGAGCTGAATTTAGTTTACTGAGTGGATAAAACCTTCTTCCAGGATACTTCTCCCCCCCCCCCCCCCCCCCCCCATGTCAACAAAAGAGATTGGACCAGAATATGCCAAGTAAGTTTCTACCATGAAATATGTGCAAAACAAAATTAATTTTTTTAAAATCATTTTGATTAGAAAAAGAAAAATTGTAGTTTTCTTTTTTCCGCCTAAAACTTGTTAGTCTTGTAAAATGAAGTATTGACAAGCGGATTCTTTAACATTGTCATTTTATGTAAACAATGAAGGTGAAAGTTCACACATGTCACTTATAGAAATTTGTGTTGCTGTGAATTGGTCAATGGACTTAATTCAAGAAAGGCTTCGATTGATTCATTCCTTGATTTAGATGCAAACAAAAATGTTTTACATTGAAATGAACTGAGCTTCACTCTTTATCTTCTGTCCAAATGTTTAGTATTAATTGAATGTATTGCTTGCACTAACAGGTGGTGAAGGAACTTATGGGTTTGTCATGGAGATTAAAGACTGGGAACCTAGCTTCAGGTCTCAGGCTGGAGTGCTCTGGGCCAACGGCAAGGGCTTCACTTACCGTCTCGGACACAACGGGAATGTGGACTTGAAGTGTATTAAAGCTGCTTCTGGAGGATTTTATTACAAAAGTCATTTACCAGTTTTAGGTACGTCAGTGAGATATTTAAAAGTTTATGTTTCAGCAGTGCTGAACAACTGAAGAAAACAGCACACTTTTTTTCCTTGGCACAGTCTGCAAAAGAGCTCACAGCTCAGCAGCAATAAAGCTGGCTAGAAGAAGAAGAAATGTTTCAGGAAAAATCTAAAAAGGGTTTTCATATTTTTAAATGTCGTAAAACAAATTTAAAAGAAGAGAAAAAAACAACAACTTGCTAATATTTAAAGTTTGGGAAATACTAAAATGTTTCAGAGAAACTACACAATTTTTTTTAGTGCTTCACATTTTGTTCTCTCTTTTTTTTTTTTTTTTTTTTTTTTTTAAATTCTTTACAAAAACAAATAGAACCCTAGCAAGATTAGATCAAGAAAAAATCTCCCTCAATGTTAGTTGGAATGGGTGGCTTTTTTTTTTTTTTTTCAAATGATTTAGTTTTAATGGCACTTTACGAACATAGCTTTCCAATAATAATATAAACAAATTTCCAATAAGGATTGATAAAGCCATCTTAATCTTAGATTTAAAAAAATGTAAATAAAAAAAATTCAGCTTGATAAAAACAAATGTATGATCTAAGACTGAATGCACTGCATGAAAGGCATAGATATTTTATAGGTTGTGCAGTTTTTAAAAAGAAAAGATATCTATTTCTACATTGCATGAGAGCACAAATCCTAAGTCATATTTTGTCTTGAACTAGTTCAGTTATGTGGCATTGTGTTTGTCTCTAAAGGTAAAATGGATGTTGAGGCAAGTGAATCAGAGTTGACCTCTTTGTTACAAGCACAGCTGATAGAACCATTTGCAAAGCTCTTGGAGTTTGGCCAGATTCTCCGGAGTCTGAAGGAAGTGGTGAGTATCATAATGGAGAATCATACATTTGATATATCTCTGCAGTGACTTTGGGTATCATAATGGAGAATCATAAATTTGATATATCTCTGCAGTGACTTGGGTAATTATTGTTTTTAAAGTCACTAAAAGTGACACATTTTTTATACTCTGATATTAATCAAATCAAACTTATATTAACCTATACAGTAACATTTGTAAAAGCTACATAACATTGTCACATTTCAACTGAGACTTATATTCTATTTTGCTTAATAAGACTTTAATTGATCTAAAAAGTTGGATACACACTTGCTGTCAGGGATACACACTTGCTGCTAGGGATACACATTTGCTGTTAGGGATATGCAGCAATACTAATAGAGTGTATGTCACAAGTAGCATCAGTTACTTTTTAATTTTACTTTTTCTGGGACCATTTTCAGTTCTGATGATGCTGTGCTTTCATGTTTAACACTCGCTAGAGTTTCTTATTCACCTCTTGAGGTCTAAGCTATTGATTTATTTCCTGATCTTTGACCAGGCTGCACAGAATCATGAAGTATTGAAGCCTGGTATTCGTGTAGTACGAGGTCCCCATTGGAAGTGGCAAAACCAAGATGGTGGTGAAGGCTACGTCGGGACAGTGGCAGACATCGGAAGCTCTGAGCCAAATAAACCGCCAGAGCAATGTGTGTCTGTTATCTGGGACAATGGAACTAAAAATACATACAGAATTGGTAGAGACAACAGCTATGACTTACTGGTGCTGGACAATGCCCCAAGTGGTGAGTATCATAACATTAAGTAATGGGATCTTCAGATTGAAGCTACATTTTGGTAGAGACCACAGCTATGACTTACTGGTGCTCGACAATGCCCCAAGTGGTGAGTACCATAACATTAAGTAATGGGGATCTTCAGACTGACGCTACATTTTGTAAGACTGACCTAGCTAAAGTTGATTGTCATTTAAGCTAAAATGACTTATTTCTTTTAATGGATTTGAATGTCGTGTGTAATTTGTTCAAGTACATTACAGTTAAGAGTGATGACTCCATTTCATTTACTATTAGTTATTTGACGGTTTCAGTGTATTTTGGCTAATTTGATCCACTTTTTTTTAGATAATGGTTTTGTTTTTATTCTGCAAAAAGAAATTTTCATTTACATCAGGATTTGTTTGTATTTGTTCAATTATAAAAGTTTCCCTTTCAGACCTTGTGATCTATGGGTTAGATGATGCTAAGTTCATCTGTTTCTTTGGCCAATGGTTAACAATGGTGTCATGTGGCCAGCACCATGACCAACCGCCTTTACTTTCACCAACTATAGTTAGGTATCCATTAGAGTTGGGTGAACTCAGCCAAAATAAAAATCCCAAAACTCAAAATCACAATCTTCACCGAGATAAGATCCCAGGACTCCAGGTTCAGAAGTGCTTAACCACTCAGCCTGTGATGAATGTCAAAATGTCTGATTTTCTAGGTATAGCTCACAAAAACTATGCCTGTGATGAATGTCAAAATGTCTGATTTTCTAGGTATAGCTCACAAAAACTATGCCTGTGATGAATGTGAAAATGTCTGATTTTCTAGGTATAGCTCACAAAAACTATGCCTGTGATGAATGTCAAAATATCTGATTTTCTAGGTTTAGCTCACAAAAACTATGCCTGTGATGATTGTGAAAATGTCTGATTCTTTTTCACCAAGGTGTTTCTCACAAAAACTATGCCTGTGATGAATGTAAAGCCAGCCCAATACCAGGCATCAGGTGGAAATGCTCTTCATGCTTTGACTATCATCTTTGTTCCCACTGTTACCATAGCAACAAGCATGAATTATCACACACATTCTGGAGATATGACAACGCGTCTAATAAAAGGTAGTAGTTCTGCTTTTTTTAAAAACTTAATTTGAAAGAAAATGTTCTTACAAAAGTTCACTAAAATTTATTTTAAAATTCCTGCCTAAAAATTAAAAATTTCATAACTTTATGTTATGTTATCCTTTATTTCTTTTATTTAATTTATTTAATTATAAAAATACTTTTAGTGAGTGACTTAAAAGATAAAAGATTTTCCAACCATACTTCAACTCACAACTTATTATTTGTCAACATTAACAAATCGACAGATGCAAAATTGTAAAATGTTTATCCATTAATAACTTGTAATAACATAATATCCGCTTTTTATGTGATTCCCAAGTTATTACTGTGTTGTTGTTTTTTTACTCATTGTTATTCGGTACTATCTCCTATGTGATAGTAACATTTTAAAATCCTGAACCAGTTGTTTTTCTTTTATGCTTAAAATCTTTAAAGCTTTCTTAGCTGTATTTTCTTGAACATGTGTCCAAGTGCTGTTGGATTCTTGCCAATTATTTCACTACCAGCTTTTAGAATTTGATCAAGTTTATTTTTAATGTTGAGATTGCAAAACCAGGAAGAGTTGTTGAACCTTGCCTGAACTATACTTCCAGACCACATGCTAACATTTTTAGAAAAACAAACTTTTTGAATGCAAATGAAGTTATAAGCCGTTATTTAATTGAAACAGTTAGGGTGTTAATGATTTTTTTTCCCCTACGTCAAGGTTTAAAGTTCCAAAACGTCGTGACAGTTCAAAAGTGGAGAGTCAAGGTATTTTTACGAGTGCAGTTGTCAGACGTGGACCAGATTGGAAATGGGGAGACCAGGATGGTAGGATAGCATTTCTTTGTTTGTTTTTTTTATTCAGAAGTAAAACTAGAGCTTATCCAGTTTGATTGTAAAATGTTTTACACGTTTCGGATGTTCCTTAGTACGATAGCACAGAACTTCTTTAGAGTTGGAGATAATCTACTTCCTAGTCCAAACCACCTGCAGGACAGCGGGTATGAAACCGGGACTATCGAGACGCCTAGGGAAGTCCAGCATGACCATTATCAATGCAACTTTTAGTATAGAAAAAAAACAAGAATGGAAAATGCTGAGAGGAATTTAAAAACGTTTTATGACGATCCAGAGTACTGTTGTTTCCATACTCGCTACACCAGCGGTTCTCAACCTTTTAAACTCGGCGACCCCTTTTTACAATCCCCCGCTCTGCCGCGACCCCCCCCCCCACACACACACACACATATACAGCAATAGAAGAGTAGACAATACTAATCCATATTTTCGATGGTCTTAGGCGACCCCTGGCAAATGGTAAATCGACCCCCCAAGGGGGTCGCGACCCACGGGTTGAGAGCCCCTGCTCTACACCATTGTGATTGAATCCTCCCCTCCCCCCTTTTTTCTGAACATCCGAGCTGAACCTTTGTATTCTTTTCTCACAACCCCTTTAGTGCCATCTTACCAGCTTCAGTGCTTTAGTTTTCACTTTAAAGGTGAAGCAGAACCTATCAGTAGACAATATATATGTATATATATAATAGTAAAGTTCCCCTTTCAGACCTTATGGTATATAGGGCTGAAGATGCTAAGGTCATCTGTTTTTGTGGCCCATGGTTAATGAGCAGGTGGCCAGCACAAAAAAACTAGGCACCTTTACTATCTCCAACTGAAGTCAGCTACCCATTACAGTTGGGAGGACTCAGGGGCGCCCGAAAAACCCAGAAGTTTAAAACCCCAGTCTTCACAGAGATGGACCTAAGGTTTGGAAGCTAAGCCTGTTACCACTCAAGCACTTCACCCCCATGTATTATGGTTTGATAAATTATCTATCACATTTATAATGATTGAACTATCCCTTTTTTTTCTATAGAAGTTACACTTTAAAATGATGCATAGGTGTTATTATATATTCTCACTATAAATCTAGAGCATATATAAGATATAGTTAATGTCCAGCATTTTAAGATTTGAATCAAGCTAAATTTTAAATCATACATCAAACATTGTTTTTTTGGTACTATGAAACTTTCTTTTCAGCTGCAGTAGTACCCACTGGGCTAATCCTATCCATAAAACCTTGGGACTCCTCGGAATCAGCCAATAGTGCAGCAGAAGTTCTGTGGGTCAATGAGAATCAGAACACCTATCGAGTTGGTCATCAAGGTCATGTGGATCTCAAGTTTGAGACAGCAGCTTCAGGTGGACATTACTACAAAGATCACTTGCCTATATTAGGTGAGAACTTTTTTTGAGAACCTTTTTTGTTTTAACAATGTGTGTGTGTGTAATTTAGAATTTGTTCTATGATCAAACAAGCAATATCCACCCATCCCTAATAATTACAGTAAGGAAAGTTGTTTGTGTTGACTACTTAATAGTACTGTCATCTGTTTGAAGGATAGTTGTTCTAGCTGAGTACCTATCTTGTCTTATCTTATAAAATACAGACGTTACTTCAAAAAAGATTATGTTCTACATGTCGTGCATCTAGTCATGCATGTTAACCAATGACTTAAATTCTGCCAAGTCACTGGTTTTCCTGGCTGGCTCAGGCAACCCATTCCATGCTCCTTTAATAGCACTATGGAAGAAGGAGTATTTGTAAAAATTTGTCCTAGCATATGGAATGAGCCTTTACCTTTGAGTCTTTCTGAGCTTTTTATTAGATTTTGTTTCTGTATTTTAAGATTATGGTTTAGTGTTTTATGTATAATTGTTACTTTACTTTTGAGTCTTCTCTCCTGAAGGCGTTCTAAATTTAGGGATTTTACTAAGTAATGACATCTGCTTAAGGAAAGTTGTTTGTGTTGACTACCTTTGTCTTTGTTAAATTTTGTCCACAGAAAGGCAGAGGAGCTCTAGACATTCATATAATCACAAATGATTAATACATTTTTGTGTATTTCATTAAAGCATGGTCAAGAGGCCAAGTGCGTTTGAACTTGGCTTGGCTTGGCTACCTAGAAGGGGGCTCGAGGTTCGACACCCGACACGGGCAGAGTTGTGTTTACTGAGCGCCTAAAGGCAGCACGGAAAACCAACTCCTAGATACCCCCTCCCCCCACACTGGTCCACAAATGAGATTGGACCAAAAGCGCTCTGAGCATGCTATAAGCACGAAAGTAGCGCTATAGAAAGGTTTAATAATAATTTTTTAAAAAACTTTTTTTTATCAATGGATGGTCGTGAATCTCATTTCTCATGAACTCCAAGATGGCGATGAAGTTACTTTGCAAACATTGCATTGGTAGTTTTGGCTAGTGTTTCCTGCTTTTTTTTTTTCGTAGTTTTTTTTTCATTGATCTTAGTTCTTTGCTGATGGCTGTCCTCATTGCCTTGAAACACCAATATTCATGGCTCCACCCTATGAGGACCAATCACTAATCAAGGGCTAGCGTTTCCCTGTCATAGGTGTCAATTCTTTGAGGGAGCTCTTGAGAGTATCTTATCTCTTGTGTTGATCCCATCGAGACTGCTTTTTAATGCACAGTTCCTATTTTAATAGTTATCTGGGAGTGATGATTGATAGGCATACATGTAAACCCCCTTATAGTAGGAACCTTTTTGCTATGGCATGGATACAACTTCTAGATGCTGAAAGGGACTTCATATATTTTAATCTGGACATTGGTCAATCCTTTTTTTTTTTTTTTTTTTTTTTGCATAGCACTGCTTACAAATTCCTCATAAATTGAATGAGTGTTGGTTTAAGTTTAAAAGTAAGCGAATTCCATTTTTTGTTTTTAAAGAACTCATATGCTGTTCAGTAATTTATCAGATTGGTTATCACTTCTTCTAATATACTGAAAGACCTATTTGAGAACCTTTACGATATTTATGAGTGGTGTGAATAACTCGTTAAAAATCAAGACTATATATATATATATATATAAATAAAAATATATATAATGGTTCCCAGTCACTTTATCCCCGGTCATTTATCCCCAATTAATTATTTTTTTCTTAGTCATTGTATAATGGTGTTAAGGCTTAGTGCCTGAAGTGTCC
Source organism: Biomphalaria glabrata (assembly GCF_947242115.1). Lineage (NCBI taxonomy): Eukaryota > Metazoa > Mollusca > Gastropoda > Planorbidae > Biomphalaria > Biomphalaria glabrata. The sequence continues at coordinate 46,265,911 of NC_074719.1, forward strand.
AGGGAGGAAATGACCAGTCACTATAAATATATTATTTTTTGTATGAGTTTTAGTGGCTAATTTTAGAAGTTGACAAATATTAAATTTGGCACAAAAATTTGCCTTCCTCATCTAAGGTATTATAAATTAATGGTTCTTATTCTTTCATTAATAAACGTTATCTTGATAGATTCTACCCAATCATAGAATGGTATAATTCCCAAGCATACTCATAATCATATTTATATAATAGATATTTGTGTATTATTGGTCTGAACAAAACTCTGGCCCACAGAACCCTCCTATAGAAGAAAAACTATACGGAGAACTGCCTGACCTGGAAACCACTTCGTAGTTCATTCTCAACTATAAGATTACTGATCTGAATCCTCTGAATGACATGAAAAATCAGAACGCTGAAGAAGAAGTAGAAGAATGTATATTATTATTATAGAATTTTTATTCATACATTTTCCTTTATTTTGATGAATCAAGAAATAATTATCATGCAGCTCTAAAAAAACTTCATTAAAATTGTGAGCCATTTTGTTTTTCATCTTGTTAAGGGCCATGCACATATAGGACATAATCGGGGTGTTGTTTTTTTTTTTTTTTTAGTAACGTTGACCTAAAATCAATAGTGTGGTGGAAAAATTAATTTTTTTTTAATTTTCAATCTTCCCCTTTTTTTTTTAAACCTTCTAAAAAAAAAAGTCAATATTAGAAAAATCATTCCAACCACTTTTTCTTTTCTCTTTTTACCCATTTTTCAGTTGAACTTCGGCAATAACATTGACTCCTAAAAAAAATAAATGAAAACTTTCAGCATCAAGTTACTTGAGATCCATTTTATCATCAGTAGAAGAGAAGGGGGGGAAAAGAAATGTTGACATTTACAGAGAAAGACTAGTTGGAGGAGAGATGGTCTAGTTCTTAAGAATGTTCTTAATAATAAGTTTGACTGGTCATAAAAAAATGTTACATTTTTTTGTTTTATAGTTATGTGTATGGCTCTGTTATAGTCTATGTTTTTTTTTTTTATTCTTTTGAATCTGTTCTATTTGTTGTTTTTTTCTGTTGTATTTGTTATTTTTTGTCTGATGTATTGGTTTCTTTCAACAACTTTTTACTTCATTCTTTGTGTTCAAATATAATTTTAAAGGTGGTCAAATGTATTAACCAGTTGGATTCTAAGAATAATGTACAATTGTTATTCATGGATAATATTTGGAAGAATCAACTCAACAAAATTTGTCTATTTTGTAATTAGAACCTAAAATCTGTTTAAGAAATTAGTTTGCTGAAAAAAAAATAAATTATTTTTTATTATTTGTTTCACCAAAGATAAAAAGAAATCTTGCAACTTTTGAAACAGACTAAATTATTTCAAGAAACTGGGCAGCTGAGATAATTTTGTTTAAATTATAAGTAATTTATTTTTTATGTTTCATTGCATAGATATAATTTTATTTTATATGTATATTTTTAAACACAAGATTAGTGTAATAAATTAGGTAGATGAAAAATGTTTTTTGTTGTTGTTTCCAGGTAAAACTGAGAAGTCTCCCTGTGAGTTTCAAATTGGTGACATTGTCCGATGTTGTTTTGATGTGGACTTGCTGAAAATTCTTCAGGACAATCATGGAGGCTGGATTGATGATATGGCTGAGGTAAGACCATACTAATTATTCTTGCATATAGATAGACAATTTGTGTCATGAAACCTGAGTCATAGAGTAGTCATCATCATCAAACTCCATTAGAGTGAGGGCTTGAGAGGCTCAAATCCTCTCTTGCAAAAGCCCTGGACAGAAACCCTGCTGTCTTGTTTAGTGCATAAATGTCGCCATACAGGTCGAGAATTTTGGGTTTCCCAGACCTGTCGAGACGGAGATCAGCAAGTCTGGGGCAGTCAAACAGAATATGAGGCACGGTTTCCTCTTCTTCCCCGCAGCGGGCGCACCGTGAATCAAAATTTGGCCATAGTGTAGTAGGAAAGTTGAATAACGACAGAAGATAACGAACTTCTACACATAACCATGTACTTGACACTAACCTTTACACATTTAAACTTTGTATTTAATGTCGACTTTGAGTAACAGCCAAGTAAACGTTAGCAGTTTTTTTGTTGTTGTTTTTTTTGACAGTATATCAATCTCAACGGCAAAGTGGTTCAGATTGACAGTGATGAAGATATTGTGGTTCTGTACAATGATGGGAAGAAGTGGTACTACAACCAGGATGCTCTCAGCAAGGTCAGTTCTAGAAAGGAAAGATTCAGTTTGATCCGAAATGACTTCTTCTTCTGATCATGTTCAACCTTTTTTTTTAACTCCCCTGTTCAGGTGTTTAAAAATCGTGTCTTTAAAGGCCTACACAATCATAAAGTTTGTTTGGGTTTTTTTTTTGTTGCATCTTTAGGTTTTTTGTTGTTTTTTTTAACTAAAAAAAAATAAGTTCATTCTTTGTGTCAATTGATTTATTAAGTCTATTCCTTTGCTATGAATATGAATACTTTGATTATAAAATTAACAAGCAAAATAAAAAAAAAATCCTTTTTAAAAAAAAAAAAAAACAAAGCTTATCAAAGAGAAAGAACTCTGCACTTGCAATTTATCACTCTATAATGTAGAAAATATTTCCTTTATTGAATATCAAACAAAATAATTAATTACTAATAATTAATTGGTCAATTTTTTACTGCGTGTGGCATTATACATCTTGAGAGATTATCTTTTCCCTTTGCAACTTCTTGTGTGACTAAAGAGGCCAATCCTTAATACACAGCTGCTGTCACAGGCTTGGGCATCTGTAACCACCAGTCGCTGTTGTACTTTCACCATTCTTTCTTCTACTGTTGTGTATGGACCCTTCAAGTTACTATCGCTCTCCATGTGGATCTATCCAGTGCCACTTTTTCCCAGCTATTAGTATCAATTTTGAAGAGCTTCATGTACTGTCTACGCCAATGAATAAATTGCAAGGTTGCACCTTGATCCAAGAATGGGTGTGGGAGAAATAACGTATACAAACTTTTTACCAGACAGATAGAGTAGATATAGGCTTTCTAAAAATTAGTTGCTAAAAGTTGGAGAAAGTACACTAATGTGGTGCCTTCCCTGGCACAGTGTTAGGCTTCTACGGGAATAAGAATGATCACAATATAAGATATACTGCAAGGATTCATATCCATTACATTAAGATTAGTGCTCATTCAATCAAAAACTAAGCAACAATGTATTGTACAAATATTTCTGAAGAACTCAATGGGAAATCTAAGCATTTAAATAATGAGTCCAATACTGGGAGTTAAATATGAACTTCATAACTTGGGATGTGGAGATGATGTCTGGGCCACTAATATAATGTATTTATATTCTTTGATATGTATTATTTGATTACACAAGTCATAATATATTGAATTATTGATTTCAACCAGGTTGACAGTCGGACAGGACTCACACGCAGCCCGATGGATTCAGATGTTGTGAGAAAAGTCTTAGAGCTTGGGTTTGAGAGGCAGGATGTTCAGACTGTCATTTTTAAACGTTTTTCTGAAGGTCAAAACCCTTTCACAAGCGTGGAAGCTTTAGTGGAGGAAATATTTGACTCCCAACATTCTGCCAGCAGTCAGTCGACGTCAGTGAGTCACACCGTCGTCAGTGAAAATCAAAAAACAGATGAGCTCACCGAGCGTGGTAGATCTGGGAGGGTAGGGGTGACGAGCAGCCAAAGTATTGAAGTTGATGCCAGCGCAATGAGTGAAAACCAAAGACTCGCTGAGGAGAATAGAATGTTAAAGGAGCAGCGACAATGTAAAGTCTGTATGGACAAAGATGCCTGCATCACATTTGTTCCTTGTGGTCACTTGATTTCTTGTGATGAGTGCTACTCCACTCTTCGCCTTTGTCCAATGTGCCGTGCCGTAATCGAGAGCACGTTGCGAACATTTATTTCGTAATTATTTTTTTTCAATGTATAGAGAACTTCATTTTTTCTTCCACAATAGTCAAAGCATCATTAGTTAATCCAGAATGTTTAGTTGCTTTAATACAACAGAATAATTGTGGGATTATGTGTCCAATGGTTAAGCCCTAGGAGTTCAAATTCATATTCTCCCACCGCCACCTCCATGCCCTCCTGTGGGAGCTTTGGGCTAAGATGTAATCATCTTCAAACTTGAAGAGAACATCTGAAACAAGATTCAATGAGCACCTAATGTAATTTGTTTTTTTAAGAGAAAGTAATGTGTATTTTTTTGGAGAGGCTACATGTACGGCATTTTAAAGGTGCAGTGGCTGAGTGGTAAAGCGCTTGGCTTCTGAACCATAGGGTTCGAATCCTGGTGAAGACTGGGATTTTTCATTTTGGGATCTTTAAGGCGCCTCTGAGTCTACCCAGCTCTAATGGGTACCTGACATTAGTTGGCGAACAGTAAAGGGGCCACAGAAAAAGATAATTCTTATATCATCTGCCCCATGGATCGCAAGGTCTGAAACTTTTTTTTTTGTTGTTGACATGGCACATTGTTATCCTGTGGCAATAGCAACAGATGAAGTGACATCCCCTTCCACTAAGTCAGGGGTTCTCAACCTGTGGGTCCTCTTTCCCTTGGGGGTCGATTGACCATTTGCCAGGGGTCGCCTAAGACCATCGAAAATATGGATTGTTATAGTCTACTCTACTATTGCTGTATGTGTATGTCGGGGGGGGGGGGGGGTCGCGGCAGAGTGGGGGATTGTAAACAGGTGTCACTATATGATTTGATTTGATTTTAAGCACATCGGCACAATTTAGGCCATGTCGTGTCACTATATGCAAAAGGCTGAGAACCGCTGCACTAAGTGCTTCTAAAGTACTAAAAGAAAACAGTTCAAAATCTAAATTATATAGTGAAATCTATATACATGTTGTTTTATTTCATAAGAATAGTAAGGCTTGTTTTCAAGTCCAAAGATAAAGAAGGAGTACAGTATTTCACGTGGCTGCACAGCCCTGGCTGTGGTCTTCATAGTTTGCCACATCCAGCACAGACATAACCGCTACCACATCCAGCACAGACATAGCTGCTGCCACATAGAGCACAGACATAAGCGCTGCCAAGTCCACCATAGGCACAACTTCTCTTTTCACTGTCTACTAAAGAAGCCAACAAAATGCAAATCTTTTTCACTGTTTGAATCATGAAAAAAAAACGTACAATTGTTGTTCTCAGACGTGTAGGAGAGCAACCATCTGTGGCAGTGGAACTATCATCCAACTGTTTTACAATGCCTAACATAAAAGTATTTTGTTCACTATCAAGTCTTGTTGGTCTACATGATATTAACAATGTTCAGATATTGTTTTGTTCAAGTCTTATGTAATACCACGTACATGGAAGGTGGCCTGGTCATGTTGTACTGGACCCTGCCCACTGCCATCACCTGACTGCAGGAAGTTTTAGCCTGGATGTGAGAGTCTTTATTTTAAGAGAAAATGCCTAACACTTCTAAAACCAAACAACATACCCACGTGGACCATTGTTTACATTTGTGTAATATAACTTGTTATCTTTCAATCAGTAAAATCCTAAAAGAGATATGACATTGTTTTAATCAAAGATGTTTTTGCCTCCCACAGATTGCCAGTATATAAAAACCAATGACCCCATATTGTGGTCTGCAAATGACTTATTTCAATATGTAATAATTTCATTCCAAATGAAGGTGGCACGTTTAAGTCTGGGGTTGTTTTAATTTAGGTTGATTGATGATTATTTTTTGATTATGATGAATTTTTTTGTATATGATTGACGTAGGTCTGGTTTTGATTCTAGTGAATATCAGCTTTTCCTCTATGATTTTGTAATTAGTAATGTTTTCCTTGGTTGCAAGTACATTGTAATTTTAATTGGTTGCTTGAAGTCTATTTTAAGTCTGCTGGGAAAGTAAAATTTATAAGAGTTATGCCTCATTGGATGCATTTCTGATCATTTGTTACATCTGTTTTCAATTTTTTTTTATTTCATTAAAATATTTAAATTAAAAACCTGAAAATATTTTAAATATTTTCTATTTAACTTAAAATAAACAATCCTAATTACTAAATGTCAAGAAATAAAAAAAAAATAAAAAATTCTCATTTGGTATAAAAAGCAAGGGACATAACTATGACCTTTTTGAAGGTGCATTGGTTTTTAAATAGTTTGGGGAGGCAACTGTGTAATATGTAGGTTTACAAATGTGAACATGTTCTTCCTAATTATTGTGTAATTCAATGATTGTTTTATTTATGTATTTCATGGTATGATTTAATAAATTTGCTTTAACAGTTTAGAAGACACAACTTTCTTTTTTTTTTATGCTTACATTTGTAAATTAAATTCTGTAAGAGGAAACTGATGTGTTAAAAAGTAGTTTGTGAGGCTTCATGAATGTGCAATAATTATTATTCTTCTTTTTCATTCTGCTAAATTCTCTGCTGCCGAGCTCTTTTGCATTCTGTGCCAAGGAAAACTAGTGTCCTGTTCCAAACTTTTCTCTGTAAAGAGCTCTGCCTGTGCTTCCTGGTTCCCTTTGATTGAAGTCACAGGCCTTCATATATATATATATATATATATATATGTGAGATTGAACCATTCTTCTATAAGGTTGCTGACACTATTATGAACTTCTGATCTGCCCAAGTTTTTCATAGATGACCCAGACTGTGAATGTTTACTCTTTCATTTCCCATGATGCTTATGTTCCCGAGGATCTTTTGTAATGTGACTCTGATATTAAAACACTAGAAATACTTTTTTGAAAATACTTCCTTTGTACAATTTCTAGAGCGATTGTTTTACTCTTAATAACTAGTGGATGTTAGATTTAAAAAACAACAACTATGAACATTTATTACCTGGCCACATTCGCCACCCTTCCCCTGAGAAAGAATCCTGGTTAAGCGAATGTATAGATTTACTACACTTCATAATATTCCAATGATACATCTTTACATCTAGACTTAGGCTAGAAGACAATGCGCAAAATTTTCCTGAATATACATTTTTTAAAAATTCATCAATGAATGTGGAAAGACCTGAAAACGTATTTAAAGATTTTCTTGTTCTCTGGCCAAATTAAAATTTATTTCTTTTTTTTTTTTACTTTAAGTCATCACAACTATACCAGTACTAGTAAAGAATCACTGACTAAACATGTCCAGATATTTAATTATTTTTTTTTTATTTGTTTTGCAGCAATAAAATAAAAATACAAAGAGCTTGATTAAAATGGTTAATTAACCACAAACAATTTAACAGAACAAAAAAAAAAATGAGTAATTGATACCTCTTGTGGGGGATGTAAGAAGACATAATTCAACCATTCAACAGTATCTGTTAGTTTATGAAATTCTAGACCTTACAATAGTAACCATCAAACAAAATCCTAAAACTTGTTTCTTCACTAACTTAATAGTTCTAATGGACCTCATTCACCAATTGTAAACAAACAACATTTAGCCATGTGATTGTCTCTTCTAAACAAATTTTATGTAATCCATAAAGACTGTCACATTATTCTTTTTTTTTTCATTGTTTTATCAATATTATCACGTGGCTAAATGTTGTTTGTTTACGATTGGTGAATGAGGTCCACTCCATACAGTTAGACCTCTTCAAACAAGGGACATACGGTAACTATAAAGCTAAATAAGCAACAAGTCAGGCTATGTACAAGTGTGTTGGATATTACTACAAATAAATTGACCTGTCAATTGTACATAAAAACTAAATATTTCGTTAGATCCAGTGGCAGATAAGTATGTAGTGCACATGTGCATTTACAAGTAATAAATGCAATGATATCCTTAAATATGTTATGGTTTAAAACCTTAATAGCAAAAAAATTATACACCATCTTGACAAAAGAAAGGAATTGACGGAGGGAGCTCTCTTTTTTTTAAGTCATCTTTTTTTCCTCCTTATTTTTAAATGGCTACAGTAAAATGAAAAGGCTTTGGTCCAACTTTGAGATTCATTTCATCTATATCTTTTCATAAAAATACCATTTAACCAATGTGCTAGTGAACTCTAGTCAAAAGGATTGGATAAATTGTGTGAGTCATCTTGCAATAATAATTAACAAAGTATTTAGAAACTTGTTAGGTTTTCAGCCTGGCTGTTTGAACATTAATTTTATAATTTATAAAGAGTAAAGGTCCTCAAAATTTGAATAAAACACTATACTGATCAAAGTTGTCTGTAGTAAAAAAAAAATTAAGGTCAGTAATTAAGTCGAACAGTTACAAACAACGAAAAGGAATTTAAAAACATAAGTAAATTTGAATATAAACTAAGCAATGTTGAGTTTGACTGAGCATTGCATGACAATGTAAACAAAGAAAAGGAAACAACATGTGCATGACCTAAATATACATGAACGTGTCATCGCTGTCGTCATACATGACACTGCTAAAACATAGATCCGAGTCAGAATCGTACATTAACTGACGGGGGTCATCAAAGTCAAAGAATACTCCGGACGGACTATCTGGGACATGGTCCACCATGTTGATGCCCACGTCAAGAAAGCCCAGTCGATTGTGTGAAGCATCTGTCCCATAATCCATGGGAACTTCCTCGTTCTTGAACAACAACTTATCCTTGATGACAGACGGGATCGGCAGCTGCATGATTCTCTCCTGTCTGCCAGGCGGTGAACCAATGGCAGCAGATGCTGCCACAAAACTCAGCTTCATCAAAGACAGGGGTTGAGAAGTGAACTCTTCCAAGAAGTCCACACAATCCTGCATGCTGATGGACTCTAAAAAATCTCTCAGTTTGCTGCACTGTGAAAACACGGTTAGGTCTGAAGCAGTGAGAAACCAATTCCCCGCCAAATACCTGGCTATATGAGAGTTGCCAGAGGCCAATGCCGCACTCAGAGGGGACGCAGCGTTCATGCTGTAACGCAGCATCTGCATTTCAAAAAACGCACCCATCCTGAACGAAATGGGCTGAAGATCCACATTACACGGGGACATCCCATGGGTGACAAAAAGCTGCACCAGCCTTCTTTTGTCCAACACTATCATTTTGTGAAACACTGAAAGGCAACGTTTCGGCAAACTGGACATAGCTCCATACTTGAGCAGCTCTTCAATACATTTAATGTCACTGTCTTTAAATATCTGAGAGCTATCTAACAAGATGGACAGGGCGGTGATGTCGTTCTTTCTGGGTTCCTCTTTGTTAACAACATGAACATCCGCTCCAAGTTCTAATAAAGTTTTCATCAGCTCATAATTCACCATTTCAGCTGCTAACATCAGTGGGGTGTAGCCCCTGTTACTTTGCTTATTGAGATGCTCTTTATCGAATGCTAAGAGCCGGACCACTTCGGTGCTAACATCGCACATTTTGATGGCTCTTAGTAGAGCATTGCAGCCTTGGGAGTCATAGACATCTACTTTAGCTCCCTTGTCTAAAAAGAGTTGCAAAATCTCAACGTTGCCAACTTCTGCTGCCAGAAGAAACGGGGTATCCCCGGAGTTGGTCACAGCATTTACATCGGCACCATACTCCAGAAGCAATTTAATATTGCCAATGTTTTCTGTACTGACGGCATAATGAAGACAAGTGTCACCTTTGTCTGACATCAAATTGACATCTGCACCAGCATCCAGTAACAGTTTAACCATGTCGTATGTGTTCCCAAAGCAACCGCAGGCCTGCATCAAAGCAGTTTCCCCAGAGGCAGAAGCCTTATTCACGTCTGCCCCATGTTGTAAAAGCACTTTTGCCACATTGGGTACTGCTCTAATGATAGGGGGCCCAGACAATGGATGGCCTAGATTAACATCTGCCCCATTTTTTATCAGAAGTTCTACGCAGGAAACATCCTTGTTGCAGGCCAGCTGTAGGGGTGAGTCCATGCTGTCATTCAACTGGTTGACGTCAGCACCTTTGTCAATAAGAAGTTTGACTACGGCCGCATTATTCTGTTGTATGGCTCTGTGAAGTAAGCATTTGGTATTGACATCCAGCTCATGATGTGTCAACAGATACTGCAATGACGAGACTCTGTTATTGTCAATGGAAACAATGGCAGCTTTGACAACATTCAGGTTTGCCCTCTTCTGGAGAAGAAGTTTAGCACAATTAACCTGGCCATATTTGAAAGCAATTAACAATGCGTCTTCTTGCTTACTATTCTTCAGCTTGTAATCTGCACCAGCATTCAGCAGTGTGTTCACTATATCAACATGTCCTTTCTCCGCAGCTATCATCAAGGCTGTCTTATCGTTCACTAGATAATTCAATTTGATTTGACTCATGCAAAGTAACTGAACCAGCTCGTTCTGACCAGATTTGACCGCTAGAATCAACGCATTCCCTTCCTTAGTTGAGCAATCGTCCGCTTTGGCGCCATTCTGAAGCAACAATTTGATCATTTCAAATCGTTTGGAAGTGCCAGGACTGTCTCTGTTGTTACCAGTTTGTCTGCACAATGTCTTGACTATCTGCATGAGCGTGCTGCCTTCTTTGTTGGTTTTGTTGACCTCTGTGTAGCTGCAATCTAACAGAAGTTTGAAGGCCTCAAGATTACAGCTGGCAGCAGCTCTCATGAGGGCGCTTTGTTTGTTGTAGTTCTTCTTGCTCATATGTACTTCATCATTCATAAAGGACAACACCTGATGTAGATCCAGTCTTTTCGCCACATCCCACGCCGTCTCTCCGCGCTTGTTTTTGTATCTATCTAGCTTGGCGCCAGCATCAATTAAAATCTTGATGGCGTCCAAGTCCTGCAGTTCCAGCGCTCGCATTAGAGGAGTGCTCCCCTCTCCACACCCAACGTTCACATCTGCCCCATGATACAACAGCAAGGAAAGCATGTCTGAAGCCCCACACGGCTGAAGTGCTACATGAAGTGAGGTCTGACCATTGAAGCTTACAGCAGAAACGTTGGCACTTTTCTTCAGCAATGCTGTGGCTATGTCGAGATAACCCTTCTCCGAGGCTATCATTAATGGCGTATATCCTTGTTCATCTAAACCGCAGGTCCTAGCTCCGGCACGTATCAGTTGTTGAACAATACTTTTATAGCCTCTTTTTGTCGCCTCAAGCAAAGCAAGATCTAAACCATTTTGGCTGGTACAATTAACACACTGCTTTAGAACAGCAGAAAAACTAGCCACATTTCCATTAGCTGCTGCCTCAATCAAATCTCTGTCCTTGTTTGCTGCATCTGATTGAGATGCCTGCGCTGCAGGAAAGGATTCAGCTATATTTTCTGCTTCTCTAGAGTATCTTCCCCTGTCTATGTGAGAAGTGTACCCTTGGCGCCTATTGGAGGGCTGCACGACTAAGCCATTGAGAACGCCAGATGGTCCAAAACCAAAATATCTGTAATTGGAGGCTTTGAAACTTTGCTTAGATCCTCTACCACCTCTTCCTCGTCCTCTTTCATTTTTTTTAAAGGCGCCTCTTTGGTTTTCCATTGAAACTGAAAAGAAAAACAAATATTTTAGTAATCTGAAAAATAATTGTAAAAAGATTTACTTGTTACACATATTGAACAACAGGTAAATTGCAGATTTTAATTTTATGGTTCGGAAGACCTAGTTATACTTGCAACAACATAAAATTAAGACTGCATGGCTAAAAATAAATATTAGGCCGCAATCCACTTCAGGTTTTCTTAATGCTACTCCATGAGCTATCAATTTGTCTGAGGCTTAGTTCTAGAGTTGGAGTATGTGTTCATGTATGTATAAGAAAGGGTTCCATATTTGGGGGCTACAATAAGGTCATTGTCACCTGGTAGAGTTAGCTCAGGGAGCTACCCCCATTTTCCTAATAAAATTATTGTTAGTTTGTTCTTTTGTTAAATAATGGTTTAAAAAAAAATAAAAAGTACAAGTTCCTCTTTCAGACCTGCCATCTATCTACAGATGATGTTAAGGTCATCTATTTCTTTGGCCAATGGTAAATGAACCGCACAATGACGAACCGCCTTTACTTTCACCAGCTAAAATCAGGTACCCATTTCAGTCCAATGATCCCAGGAGCGCCTTAAAAATACTGAAAAGTAAAATCCCAGTCTTCACAGAGATTTGAACTCAGAGATCCCGGTTTGGAAGCCAAGTGCTTAACCCACCGATAAATGGTACCATAGTACAGTAAGTTAATTACCTACATTTAGTGTTTGATACATTAATGTAAAACGAGTGTTCAATTAGATTCTATTAAAATTTGTTTGTTTTTTTGGTTACGACATTTTCATTTACATGAAATGTAAGATTAAAATTAGAAAGACTTTACATCAACTGAACATGTTTTCTTTAATAGACTTTACACTTTAAACACCTTAAATTAAGTTTAAAATTAGTAAACTACTAGTAAAGGGAACATAGAATGGTTTGGTATATTCTTGACATCTAAAAAAAAAATAAGTAACATAACAAACCCTATCGGCCTAGGATGCCCTATGATGGCCTATCTGATCTCTCCCTCACTCCCTGTCTAAAACAGTGTCTCAAACTCAATGACTAGAAAGAGTCCTAAGAGTCTCTAGTCTAGACTAGCTAGACGATCTATTCTAGATGATAGATCTACAACTCTACTGCTGATTCTATCCTGAGTCTAGATCTAGTCCTAAATCTACTGTCTAGTCTACAGTACTAGACATCTCTGGATTCTAATAGATCTACAAAGCTAGATCTAAGGTTTAATCTACACTGACTACACTCTTGTGGACCTCGTTCATGTAACTTTTATATAAATAAAAATAAAATGTCTAGACACGAGATCTATATAGGTCAGTATAATTTAACAGAAAAAAATTAAAGCTGCCAAGCTGAGTTTTACGCAAAAATGTCAATAAGGTCAATAGATACATCTCTTGACCAATTGATTTAATTTGCATATATATCTAATTCTAGATCTATTTAGTTTAATATCTTAGATATATATAGTAAACTGTGTTTTAGAAATTATGTGTAAATAAATATCTCAATTTTAATCTCAGTTGGATGGCTGCCTATTCGTGTGTTATGTTTCATTAAAATAGTTTTAAGTTTGAACCTAGTCCGTTGCAATCAACTGCCATCCTGCAGGAGGTTTGGACAAGATGTAATAGTATTAATTTCTAAAGGAATGTTTGAAAATTTTAAAACAAAACAAAAATATTTATATTATTACGTAAATCATATAGAGGAAACTGTCTTAATACAAGTAAATAAACAGAGATTTGGAAACCCATCATTTTCACATTTAAAAAAAAGTAGTTGAGATGTTAAAAATGATACCAGGGCCGGCTAAGCATAAGTTTGATTAATTATCATTACTTTAAACATCAAACGCTCTGTGGTCATACTTCCGATAGTTCCAGTAAAATCAGATTAGATCATGATATAGAGCTTAGTATCAAGATATTTCGGCAAATCACAAGTCTTGGCAGCAACAAAGTAAACAATAAATTTTAATTTATAAGGATTAGTGCTTTCAATGGAGTAAGGAGGGAAGAATGAAGTAGACCAAATTCACCAAACTTTAGCGATCTAGATCTAAATGAATCCAAGTAAATCTATGTCTATCTTTTACATCTATTCTTAGACGCTGCTCAAACTTTTGTCTTTGACACAGGTTTCATTAGTTTGACTCTTTGTCAAGACTGAAGTTTCAATTTTATTTAGTTTGAGTTTGACTCGGCCTGAGACTGAGTCGTCTCGAGTACACCACAGTCACCAGACTCACTGTGATACTCACCAGACAACAGTTATTCAATTTACAGTACACTTGAGTACACTACACTTCTTATCACTTAGTCACTACTGTCAGTACAGTACTGCCGACAATACTGTTCACTACACTACAGTCAGTACAAGTACAGTACAGTACTAGACTCTTAGTCACTCTAGACTAGTGAACTCTAGTCTACAGTCTACATCTATAACTCAATTTGAGTACACTCAATCTCAGTGACTAACTCTAGATTTCTAGAGACTAGATCTAGTTCTCTACAGTCTACAGACAGTGAGTTGAGTGAGTAACAGTGACAGTAGTATTATATTTATACTAATCTAGTAACAGTGACAGCACTAGTCGTGACTAGTGACTAGACTAGTCTTCACAGTAACTTATACTTATAGATAGAATCTAGATCTCTAATTTTAGATCTAGATCTATAGTCTATTATCTTTAGTAAAGTGCGACGTTCGTTCGCATTAACTTGATTAAGCCCGCCGGCAGCTATTTTCACGTTTTGATTTTTTAAGCACCATAACGGTTTGACCTATATCTATGAAAAAACTTATGGTATCTCTGAATTCCTCGTCCTTTTGTCTATAAAAATAAACCTGATTTAGTGTATCACTTCACTAGGCTTAGTTAAAATATAAATGAGGTCAAAGAGGTGTAGGCTGGGTATCGCCAAGCCTACTTTTCCTCGATCAGATTTTCCCCCAGTTAGTAAGCTCGATCGGTTGATGGAAGGCTCGAGCAGATCTAAGAAAATATATCTAAAACATGTTTTAATCTTTAACTTTCACTATTGACACTATGAAGTCATTTTCTTTTTACTCCAGCACAAGAACACCATCCATTGCCACCTTTCCCACGCTCCACAACTTCAAATCTATATTATATCTAGTCTCTTTTTAGCTGATGAGCCATTAGATTTTAAAATAGCCTTAAGCCCATTACCCATTTCCTTCACTACCGGGTAACAAAAAAAAAAATAATTCCACACCTCTAGAGTTTGACCTCATCATGAACTTAGCCTTTACAAGAAAAAGGAAATATTATGTGTCGGAAGTGAAGAAAAAATGTGCATATGCAGTAGCAATTTTAAGCAGTAATTTGGTAAACATTCAAATAAAAAAGTTTTAGCAATAATAAGTGAACCGATCGAACCTCTATACAAATCGAGGCGATATGGCCTAAAGGCACTGGCCTAAAGTGTGCTGATGTATGTGCCAAAAAAACTTTAACACACACAGTAAAAAGTGTCTAAGTGACAGTTAACACAAAAGACTTTGAGTCTAGAGTTGACAGAGTGACAACTGTGAGTGTGCCTGTACTGTAGTCAGACTGTAGATATCTAGTACTGTAGTAGTCTCACTAGTCTAGATTAATAGATCTACTCATCTAGAGTCTAGATTCTAGTCTTGTCGAGATAAGTAGATTTAGATCTAGACTTATAGAAATCTAGATTATTCTAGATCTATATAGACTTAATAGACCTAGTAGAGATCTAATAGATCAGATAGGATATCTACATTCTAGATCTGTCTAGTCTAACTATATCTAGAACTAGATATATCGATATTTGGAATATTGTAACTTAAATAAAATAATTAACTAATTTACACTGTTTTTTAAACATTACGAAAGGAATAAATGGATGTTGACAAGTCTCTCACAGAGGAACTCGTTAAGAACGAAAAAGAAAATGAGACTTTGGCAGAGAATGAAAGAATTATCCATGAGGAAGTTGTCATATCAGTAACTGATGGTGACTCAAGCTTTTCAGATGAAGACGAACTGACCACTAGATGTATGCCCAAATCAACAAACTGTGGTAAGTTTAGTTAGTCTTTACAGCTTTATCATTCCTTTCTACACAGGTGATGTAGCAGATATTAAACTTTCCTGTCATTTAAGTATTGGATAACTATCACAATTTGGGGTTAGCTGAACCCAAACTGCATCAGTACTTGCGTTTCTTTGGATAGATCAGCTGCGACTATAGCTAATGGCTAGGCATTCATCTCGTTTCCATGAGATGATCCAAAGCTGCTTCCCAACTGAAGGAGGTCATTACAACTATCACAAGAAATTTGTCATTCCAACCAGATTACCTATAACCTTTGATAACCAAGGAACAAGAATTTTCTCTAATTTGTTAACCACAATGTTTTTTTTTTACATTTGATTTTTATTAAGGGTTGACTTACAAAGGTGGTGTATTTTGTTATGTAAAATGGCATGATGGTATAGCACTCAGGTTCAAAACCAAACGGGTCAAGAGTTTGAATCCATGCGTGGAATGGGACTTTGGACATTATGATCTTTAACAAATCCCTCAGTTCATCCATCTGTGTTTAATGGGTGTAACTGACATTAGTTTGAGAAAAGGTCAGTTGGGCATTCTGCTGATCACATGACTCTCATTCACCTAAGGCTCAGAAATTTGAAATTGCAAGACTTGAAAAGGAGATGCCAGCGAGAGATCAATAGTAGTTTTTGGGATCTAAATGTGACAGCCAGCGAGAGATCAATAGTAGTTTTTGGGATCTAAATGTGACAGCCAGCGAGAGATCAATAGTAGTTTTTTGTACAGGTCTTGCTGAGAATTGATGTGTAGGGTGCTACAGATGAAACGTTTGTACCAAACAGTTTTTTTTTGTAGAAAGCATTCCTAGTGCAGTCAATTCAGTTTAGTGAGACTTTGGTCATTGCTGTAGACTAACATCAACTTGGACGTACAAATGGAAGATTTTTTATAAACCTATTGTTTCTCTTTTCAGCTCCTGCTAACGATGCCATCAATGTCCTGTACCAAGCCGTTCCAGAATTAGCCAACCATTTCAGTATCACATGTAAAATAGGGGAAGGTGTGTGAACTGCATTTTAGGTTGTTTTTTTTTCAATTACAAAAGAGTTGGGTTTTTTTAAACATCTGTTATTTACATCATGTATCCCAGTGGTGCTACAGCCCACAGAGGGCCCTGGTCTGATTCAACACATCCTTCCATTCAGATCACTCTTAAGCTTTTCCTCTCCATGCCCTGACTCTAAGTAGCCTTTACATCCTCATTCTATCATATTCGTGGCCATTCTTTTCGTTTTTGATGGTATCCTATTTTCGCTCCTCTCTTTCTCTGTTTTTCTTTCAAGGTGACGTGCCCATTGAAGTCTGTTCTTTATTTACGTCACTTTAGGTGGCGCTTCATATAATGTGCATATCTCATGGTTAGTGCATATCCTGCACCCAGTTTCTTCTTGTAAAGCACCAAAGATTTTTGTCTAAGAATTTTCCGTTCCTAAGTATGTTGCAGATTTTCTGTTGGTTTTATCAGTGTCTAGGTCTTACTTGCATACATGGCTTCTGGTCTTATTATGATTTTTGTGTATAATATATAGTTTCTTTATTTTCCATGATACTGTTCTAACACTATAGAGAATGATAAGTAATGTACACATGAACTATATATAGTATGATAAGTAATGTACACATATATAGTATGATAAGTAATGTACACATGAACTACTTTGTTATGTACCCATTCTGTAATAAACATATACACATATTCATTGGGTCTTATATGAATACATTTATGTCATCATACAAATAGTGTCGTTTAATTACTAATTTGTGGTCTTTCAGTTATATTATGCATATATTGTCCTTTAAATTGTCGTAACTCTACACTTGTGCTACGCAGGTGCCTTTAGTTGTGTTTATCTGGCCCAGCTCAAGCACTACCCCGAAGTGAAAGAAATGTTTGCTTTGAAACACATCATACCAACCACGCACCCTTCACGCATTCAGAATGAACTGAACTGTTTACTCAAAATTGGGTAAGTGTTTCTTTATAGTTGTGAACTGAATAGCATTGCTCTCTATCTGGCTCTCTGCTGATATGGGATAACATACCACCATCGTTTCGTCCCGAGACATGACGTTAAACTGCGCTCCTCTTTCCTTAGCACTTTTGGAGCTCAAAAGTGCCCTACTTCTTTTCTATCATTGTGTCTGCCTCCTCTTTTCCTAAGTCTGCCTTCATTGATCATCACACTGTCTCCTTAACTTTAAATTCTCACTACGTCCTAGACCAGTCCGTTTGCCGTGGACTGCGACGGGTAAGGGGGGATAAAGAGATCCTGGTGTTTGAGTGGTGGCTATCTGAGGATAAGCCACAACAACACAATACTTTGGCTCCAAGTTCCCCTAGACCTGAGACCCAGATGGCCCGCTCTGGGTCAACCGGCTGGTCATGCCGAGCTACCAGCATAGGTCGTCGACCTATGCTGGAGGGCGGTGGCTGGAGGGTCAATCAGGGAGCTGCTGTATCGGACACATGTCCGATGTAGCAGCTGACTGAGTATAGCACCTGTGTAGCCCTGGCGGGCTCATTCTGGACATCCGAATGGCCCGTCCCCTTGTTGGACTCGATGGCGGGTGGGGAGCACAGGTGCCGAATTAACCAAAATATATATGGACAAAAAAACACACACAAAACTACTTGCCCCAGACCTGTGTCTGGGCAAGAAACGACGAATTGACGATAAAAAGGAGGAGGTCCCAAAAGGCTGTGCCACCTGGCCATCATTTCTGGTGGTTAGATGCACAGAGGAGGGAAAAAGCCTGACCAAGTTGAGCCCTTTTATTATCTATAAGGGACTCAAGTCAGTAGTGGGAGAGCCCAAGAGTGTGTCTAAGCTACACAAAACAATGGAACTCCTTGTAGAAGTAGACAGCAAGACACACTCTGATGGGCTTTTAAGATGCAGAAGACTCTGTGATCTCCAAGTGGAAGTCATGCCACACAAGAGTCTGAACACCAGCAGAGGTGTAATCAGCTCTAGGGACCTACTGGAATGTTCCGAGAAGGAAATAGTGGAGGGCATTGAAGGAGTCACCCATGCCCGGCGCATTACCAGGCGCAGGGAGGGTGAGGAGGTCAAAACCGCCACTATTATCCTCACATTCGGAACTAGGACACCGCCAGAGTATGTGAAGGCAGGATACCTACGAGTTCCAGTGAGGCCCTACATACCTAACCCCATGAGGTGCTTCAAGTGCCAGGGTTATGGACACGGCGCGGCAGTCTGCAAGAGGAACACTGTGTGTGCCAGATGTGCTGGAGAGGGTCATGAGGACAAGGGCTGCACAGCCCAGTTCAAATGCCCAAACTGTCAAGCTGGCCACTCAGCCTACTCCAAGGACTGCCCTGTGTGGAAACAGGAGGTT
Organism: Biomphalaria glabrata; assembly: GCF_947242115.1. Lineage (NCBI taxonomy): Eukaryota > Metazoa > Mollusca > Gastropoda > Planorbidae > Biomphalaria > Biomphalaria glabrata. The sequence goes on from NC_074719.1 coordinate 46,284,834, forward strand.
GCCGTGCAGGAGTACAAGGCAAGAAACGGATGTACCTTTAGCCAGGCGAAATCGGCTGTACTGGCCCTACCCAAGGGCCAATTCGGCTTGACAAAGACCTACGCCCAGGCTGTTGCTAAGAAAGGAAGATCCATAGCCACACAGACGGACACATTGACCCCACCACCCCCTCCTCCTCCCCCAACTCAGAAGAAAACACCGCCAAAGAACACACCTCTGAAGAAACAAGAAAGCCCTGTTGTCATGCTAAAGAACAGGTTCTCTGTGCTCGCTGATGAGAGCATGGAGACTGAGCAGCATGTCAAAACCAATACTCCGGGAGAACCCGGAGACATCATGTCTGACACAGGTTCTCCTCAGAGAACCCAGCCAGACACCCCAACCTCTACTGAGTTAGAGGTTGACCAACTCCCTAAGGGGAGAAATCAAAGCGGAGAGGATGCCCGAGGTGAGAGAGGAGGAAATAACCTCCGCTCTAACCAGAGGGATCTCCCCTCTCCAGAGAGAAAGACTTCCCCCAAAAGGGGGTTGTCCTCCTCTCCATCCAAACCCAAGAATAAAAATACCAAGGTCACTGGAATAAAGGAAAACCCCTCCGGGGGCCTCCCAAGGCCAAATAGCTCCAAGTAGGTCATCTAGAATAAGCCATGGATTCCAGAATTGTACAGTGGAATTGTAGAGGCCTCAAGGCCAATTACGAGGAAATGCAGCTACTGATGGACTCTGAGACTCCTGTAGCTGTCTGCTTACAGGAAACATTTCTAAAAGATTGCATCAGCTTCCGAAGCTACCGTGCTTACACCAAGAATGTTGAGGATGCAGAGAGAGCATCAGGTGGAGTCTGTATCCTTGTGAAGGATAGCATCCCCCATGAGAGGGTAGAACTACAGACCACACTACAGGCCGTAGCAGCTAGGATAACCCTTCACAAGGTTATCACTTGCTGCAGCCTGTATCTACCACCAGGCGCTCCAGTAAACCGAACAGACATGGAGGACCTATTGAAACAACTCCCCCGGCCTTATTTAATCCTTGGGGATTTCAATGCCCATAACACCATGTGGGGATCCAACAATACCGACACAAGAGGTCGTATGCTGGAGGATATCTTCCTCCAACATGATTTATGCATACTTAATGATGCATCACCGACCTACTTGCACCCAGGAACTGGATCATTCACATGCATTGACCTCACCGTATGCGTCCCCGGACTTCTGGACGATTTTAAATGGTCAGTTAGCAATGATCTACGGGGAAGTGATCACTTCCCAATCATCATTACTAACAATCTCCCTTCATTGGGACGACCTCAGCGGTGGAAACTGAATAAGGCCGATTGGGAACAATTCCAAAAAAGATGCTCTGAGGATATCACAGAAAATATCCTCCATGAACAGAACCCAGCTGATACCTTTGCTAGCAAGCTACTAAGTATAGCCAGGAAAGTTGTACCCCTAACCTCTGCAAATCCAAAACGGCCTAGCAAACCATGGTTTGATACAGCTTGCAAAAGTGCTATTGGTGATAGGAAAAAACGACTGGCTGCATTTACAAAGAATCCTTCCCAGGAAAACCTAAAGCTATTCAGGATAGCTAGAGCAAAGGCTAGACAAACCATACGGTCAGCCAAAAGGAATTCCTGGAGAAGTTTTGTCGGCAGTCTGGATGCCAAAACTTCTGCTAGAGCGGTTTGGAAGGCAGTAAGGCGAATCAAAGGGAAAGAATCAAATGCAATAGGGCATTTGAAAAACCAAGGACGAACTGTCACGTCCCCCAGAGAAATAGCTGACTGCCTTGCATCCTCAATAGCAGAAAAATCATCCACTGCACACTACACGCCAGAGTTCCAAAAAGTCAAAACCAGGGAGGAAAGACACCCCATTGATTTCAGGTCAGAGAACAATGAAGACTACAACAAACCGTTCTCGCTTGAGGAACTGAGGGAATCGCTGGACAAGTCACATGACACAGCGCCTGGAGAAGACGAAATCCATTACCAGTTCCTCAAGCACCTTCCCGAACCCTCATTGGCAGTCCTACTAGGGGTCTATAACTGTGTGTGGCAAACAGGCGCTTTCCCAAACAGCTGGAGGAAAGCCACAGTTATACCGATACCTAAACCGGGAAGAGACGGCTCTGACCCAGCTAACTATCGACCAATAGCACTAACAAGCTGCATCTGCAAAACCATGGAAAGAATGATTAACAGTAGGCTGGTCTGGTACCTGGAAAGGAATAAAGTGATCTCAAACTACCAGTGCGGATTCCGGCAGGGGCGGACAACAACTGACCACCTGGTAAGGCTGGAAGCTTATATTAGAAATGCATTACTCAGAAGAGAACATCTAGTAGCTGTATTCTTCGACATAGAAAAGGCCTATGACACAACCTGGAAACATGGCATTCTACGTGACCTGGCGCTTATGGGGCTTAAGGGACACCTCCCCCGTTTTGTGGAGGAATTCCTGAAAGATCGAAAATTTCAGGTCCGAGTGGGCAACTCCGCTTCTGACACCCATGACCAGGAAATGGGTGTACCCCAGGGCAGCATTCTGTCAGTCACCCTGTTCAACATTAAAATAAATAGCATCATAAATGCGCTGTCCCCTGGCATAGAGTGCTCTTTGTATGTTGATGACTTTGTCATTCTTACTTATGGGAAAAACATGAACACCTTAGAAAGGAAATTACAGTTATGTTTAAACAAAATACAGGGCTGGGCAAACTATAATGGTTTCAAATTCTCTGACTCCAAAACAGTTAGTATGCATTTTTGTAATCTAAGGGGGCTCCACCCAGACCCTGAACTATTTATACACAAAAAGAAGATCCCTGTCGTGAAAACTACAAAATTTTTAGGCCTCACCTTAGATTCCAAATTTAATTTTCTCCCCCACATTAAGGAACTTAAGAAGAAATGCCAAAAGTCATTAAACATACTAAGAGTACTCAGCCATACGGACTGGGGAGCTGACAGAGATACCTTGCTGCTGCTCTATCGGAGTCTAATTCGATCCAAGCTAGACTACGGATCCATAATATATGGAGCAGCAAGGAAGTCGTACCTAAAAATACTGGAACCAATACAAAATGCTGCTTTGCGTCTCTGTCTCGGCGCGTTTCGTACATCACCTATCCCAAGTCTCCATGTGGAGGCTGGAGAACTCCCCATGGATATAAGAATGAAAAAGCTTGCAATGCAGTATATAGTCAAGCTAAAATCCAACCCCACAAACCCTGCTTTTGACTCCATATTTAACCCCACAGAGGTAGAATTATACAATCGAAGGCCTAACGTCATACAGCCGTTGGGCCTTCGAATGAGAGAACCCATCCAAAATTTAACCCCACCCATTGACCAAATCTCTAAAATAGAAACCCCTCAGAATCCTCCTTGGCTAATGAATAAACCTAAATTAAATTTATCCCTCCTTAATTTCAAAAAAGAAAATACAGACCCAAGCATACTACAAGTCCACTTTAGGGAACTGCAGGAGAGCTACGGAGATTGTGGCACCATCTACACAGACGGATCCAAAATGGAGGGAAAGGTCGCGTGTGCCTGCTCCTTTCGGAACAAAACAATCTCCCGTAGACTCCCCGATGGCTGCTCCATCTTTACGGCCGAATTGCACGCAATATTGCTTGCACTTATGGCCGTAAAAGCATCAGAAAGGAGTAAATTTATAATCTGCTCCGACTCCAAATCTGCATTGCAAGCTTTGGGGCGGATGAAGACTGACATCCCATTGGTACATAAGAGCCTGAAGCTGTTGGACCTAATAACAGCCGACCGTAGGGATGTCACCTTCATCTGGGTCCCATCCCATGTTGGCATTGAGGGAAACGAAGCCGCAGACAGAGAAGCAAAGAGAGCCCTAAATCATGCGGTGTCAGGAACCCAAATTCCCTACTCGGACCTGAGACAAAGTATTGCCTCTGCCACCTATCGAGAGTGGCAGAACCGATGGGAGGCTGAGACTCACAGTAAACTTAGGCAGATTGTGGCGGATGTCAGGTGGCGGCCCACATCTAAGGGTCTGACAAGGCGTGGTAGCACAACCATGTCCAGACTTAGGATTGGCCACACCTACATCACGCACTCTTTTGTACTGAAGAGAGAGGAGCCCCCACTTTGCGAGTACTGTGACTCTCGCCTCACCGTGGAACATATCCTCGTTGATTGCCCCAGATACCAGGATGTCAGGGCGAAACATTTTAGAGCCACTAATCTAAAAACACTATTTAATAATGTCGACCCTGGGAAGGTACTGGGCTTTATTCGGGAAGTGGGGCTATCTACGAAGATCTGATTTCTGAATTTGTGAACATGCACTATTTACATTAGATTTTTACCAAATATTTAAATTTTTACTACCCTTACTATTTTTATTTTAACTGTGAATAGACCTTAATTTTAATTATATGACTGTATAGAATCTGGCCCTTGCTGTTTAGAGAGAGAGTGGTCCTTAAGGGACTGCAGGCACGACATGGCCTAAATTGTGCCGATGTGCCTCAAATCAACAAATCAATCAATCAACCACCATCGTTCATTGTTAACTGTTGGCCATAAAAAAACAGAAGAACTTAATGTCATCTGCTCTATTGATTCTATACCATTGACTGCAATATTTACTGTTCGTCTACTGTTCTAGCCAATATTTACTGTTCATCTACTGCTCTAGCCAATATTTACTGTTCATCTACTGTTCTAGCCAATATTTACTGTTCATCTACTGTTCTAGCCAATATTTACTGTTCATCTACTGTTCTAGCCAATATTTACTGTTCATCTACTTCTCTAGCCAATATTTACTGTTCATCTTCTGATCTAGCCAATATTTACTGTTCTAGCCAATATTTACTGTTCATCTACTTCTCTAGCCAATATTTACTGTTCATCTTCTGATCTAGCCAATATTTACTGTTCATCTACTGTTCTAGCCAATATTTACTGTTCATCTACTTCTCTAGCCAATATTTACTGTTCATCTACTGCTCTAGCCAATATTTACTGTTCATCTACTGCTCTAGCCAATATTTACTGTTCATCTACTTCTCTAGCCAATATTTACTGTTCATCTACTGCTCTAGCCAATATTTACTGTTCATCTACTGCTCTAGCCAATATTTACTGTTCATCTACTGTTCTAGCCAATATTTACTGTTCATCTACTGCTCTAGCCAATATTTACTGTTCATCTACTGTTCTAGCCAATATTTACTGTTCATCTACTGCTCTAGCCAATATTTACTGTTCATCTACTGCTCTAGCCAATATTTACTGTTCATCTACTGCTCTAGCCAATATTTACTGTTTGTCTACTGCTCTAGCCAATATTTACTGTTCATCTACTGTTCTAGCCAATATTTACTGTTCATCTACTGTTCTAGCCAATATTTACTGTTCATCTACTGCTCTAGCCAATATTTACTGTTCATCTACTGCTCTAGCCAATATTTACTGTTCATCTACTGCTCTAGCCAATATTTACTGTTCATCTACTTCTCTAGCCAATATTTACTGTTCATCTACTGCTCTAGCCAATATTTACTGTTCATCTTCTGATCTAGCCAATATTTACTGTTCATCTACTGCTCTAGCCAATATTTACTGTTCATCTTCTGATCTAGCCAATATTTACTGTTCATCTACTGCTCTAGCCAATATTTACTGTTCATCTACTGCTCTAGCCAATATTTACTGTTCATCTTCTGTTGTAGCCAATATTTACTGTTCATCTACTGCTCTAGCCAATATTTACTGTTCATCTACTGCTCTAGCCAATATTTACTGTTCATCTACTGCTCTAGCCAATATTTACTGTTGTGTTCATTGGCTGTTTGTGAAACATAAAATTAAAGTTGGTGCTTCAATAAAAAGATTTAAGTAGTTTTAGTCTGTACTACTACTCAATCAACTTTTAAAGTGTAATAGTATACTGAGACATTTTAAACTGCTTGGACTGTTCTGTTTGTTGACTATGCATTGCTCATAGACTATATATATATATATACTACTCTAGACTGGACATGGAGATTTTTTAGTAGTTTAGTAGTTAAAAGATGTAAAGTTGTTTTTTTTTCAATCCTAACCTACGTAACATATAATTTAGATCTAGATCTAGTAATTAAACTTCAAAAATAAGAGTACTCTCGTCTCATAATTATTATTTTGCAATTTTTAGATACATAATCTAGAAAGATCTAGGTAATCAATCTATTTAAATGTACATAAGATGATTTAAATCAACATGAATTATTTTGATCTAGGATTTTTTAAACTTTATCTCAATGGAAACAAACAGGAAATGGCTTTGTTTCATATATTTGCGTGAATATCCGAGAAATGATTTTGCATTATTTCTAAATTTTGAAAACTAAAGATTATTACTTTTCTAAGACAGAAAAGATTGATTGGGGCAACTCCCCCTAGAGCCTGAAAAAAGAGTTTACGTACATAAAAATCTATATATGTATAGGTCTGTGAATCGATCAGTCGCGGATAAGAATTTATTTTCGGTTTCCAGTCTAGATTTAATATATGTCTATGGCGTTGCTTTAGTTTTAGTCATTGACTTCATTGTTCTGTTCACTGATTACTGTTCTCTCTTTCAGTGGATGTGATAATGTTATAGATATTAAACTGTGTCTGAGGCACAGAGACCATGTGGTGTTTGTCATGCCCATATTTCTGCATGATAAATTTCAGGTCAGTTTCATTAGCTTGATTTGAATGCATGTCCTATTTTCTGTTGTCCAAACTGGCAGGGTCTAGCTTTTATTGTATTGTGTTGGTGTAGTCTTTAATCCTTCATCACTATGTAATGTGATTTGGATTTAATTCTAGGATGAATCAATCCATTATTTACAATGACTAAACTTGCAAGCAAGTCTGTCTCTAAAAGATGGAATTAGGGTTATGTTGGTTTTTTTTTAAGTCTGAAGATTAAGGATAGGTGTAGAACTTTTATGTAGCTACATGGGCATGGGAGGTATGAGTGGCATAAACTGTTTGGCCAGCTGCTAGGGGGGCTCGGGTTTGAATCCTGTCTCAAACTGAGTTGTGTTTGCTTCTCGCAGATACCCCCTCCCCCCACATGTCTACAAAAGAGATTGGACCATAAGGCGCTGACAATGCTTTTAGCATGAAGATAAATATACCTTATCTTCTTATCTTATCTTCTATAATACAAACGTTACTTCAAAAAAGAGGATGATTACGTCCTACATATATACTATATATGTATACTATAGAAAAGTCTTTTTAACAAAATTATTACCTAACTATTGATGCTATATCTGACACGTTTGAAGCTGTTTTATACTTCAGTTTTTATTGTTTAAACATTTCTTCAAACAATGTAACACACATAATGAGATTCATATGTTAAAGAGTCATTTACATTTCAATTCAATATGCCATTGTTGTTAAAGGTTAAGATAGTTTTTATGATCTGGATGTGACTTGTAGCACATACAACCTGACTATGGACCATAGTATCTGGCTTTAGTCATGCCACCTAGCTGTGATTGTACAAAACTAGTTTCCATCATTCTAACAAACGCATGCTTAAAATTTATAAACTGCTAAATTCAGCTGTGAGATTACAAGCCAATATCACGTGTAAAAGTTTTCAGAGTTTGATGATTCAAAAAAATTTATCATGATAAATTTTATTTAATGATGCATCAGTTGCTTTCTTTTAAACAAAGCAAAAACTTAGAACTATATAAATTGCATCATTTGCATGTTAAAATATTAGAAAAATGTTCCTCATTTTTTTGGTTAAAATCATATTGATTAGATAACCTTTGTCTAGTACTTAATGACTTTATAAAGTAATAAAATTAATGCTTTTGAACCTTTTAATGTCCTTACCATTGTCAATTTTGAGATACATTTACGTTGTTGATGCAGCTGAAGTTTTATTTTTATCCTTCAGGACTATCTCTACAGTTTTGGTGTCGATGAGGCGAGGGAGTACATGAAAAATTTACTTATAGCGTTGCGGCGGGTTCATCAGTTTAACATCATTCACCGTGACATTAAACCATCCAATTTCCTGTACAACAGACAGCAAAAAAGGTAAAAACAAAGAATTTTCTATATTAAAAAATGATGCCTGTTTTACTTACTGGGTTTATTTATCGCCCCTATTTCATGTTTACAAAAGAAGTATAATATGTTATCACACCTTTTGGGTAATTCATATCAGTTCTAAGCAGCTCCCTTTAGTTGGGCCAGTATCATTGTTACAGTATCAGTCTCTTCTGTGTCTGTTATGGCAAATTGTTTTGCTTCTGCCTTGGTGACTTCGGCCCTGTGTCTGTTATTTCAAACTGTTTTGCTTCTGCCTTGGTGACTTCGGCCCTGTGTCTGTTATTTCAAACTGTTTTGCTTCTGCCTTGGTGACCTCGGCCCTGTGTCTGTTATTTCAAACTGTTTTGCTTCTCCCTTGGTGACCTCGGCCCTGTGTCTGTTATTTCAAACTGTTTTGCTTCTGCCTTGGTGACCTCGGCCCTGTGTCTGTTATTTCAAACTGTTTTGCTTCTGCCTTGGGGACTTCAGCCCTGTGTCTGATATTTCAAACTGTTTTGCTTCTGCCTTGGTGACTTCAGCCCTGTGTCTGATATTTCAAACTGTTTTGCTTCTGCCTTGGTGACTTCAGCCCTGTGTCTGATATTTCAAACTGTTTTGCTTCTGCCTTGGTGACTTCAGCCCTGTGTCTGTTATTTCAAACTGTTTTGCTTCTGCCTTGGTGACTTCAGCCCTGTGTCTGATATGACAAACTGTTTTGCTTCTGCCTTGGTGACTTCAGCCCTGTGTCTGATATTTCAAACTGTTTTGCTTCTGCCTTGGTGACTTCAGCCCTGTGTCTGTTATTTCAAACTGTTTTGCTTCTGCCTTGGTGACTTCAGCCCTGTGTCTGATATGACAAACTGTTTTGCTTCTGCCTTGGTGACTTCACCCCTGTGTCTGATATTTCAAACTGTTTTGCTTCTGCCTTGGTGACTTCAGCCCTGTGTCTGTTATTTCAAACTGTTTTGCTTCTGCCTTGGTGACTTCAGCCCTGTGTCTGATATGACAAACTGTTTTGCTTCTGCCTTGGTGACTTCAGCCCTGTGTCTGATATTTCAAACTGTTTTGCTTCTGCCTTGGTGACTTCAGCCCTGTGTCTGTTATTTCAAACTGTTTTGCTTCTGCCTTGGTGACTTCAGCCCTGTGTCTGTTATTTCAAATTGTTTTGCTTCTGCCTTGGTGACTTCAGCCCTGTGTCTGATATTTCAAACTGTTTTGCTTCTGCCTTGGTGACTTCAGCCCTGTGTCTGTTATTTCAAACTGTTTTGCTTCTGCCTTGGTGACTTCAGCCCTGTGTCTGGATATGCACATAATAGCCTGTAATCTATTCCTGGTGTAAATGTGCTGTAGTTTCGTAAAGAAGACACTTAGAGACTAGACTTGTTAATAAAAGAACTTTCAAACTTTTAATTAGTTGCAACAGAAAATGTAACAAAATGAAATTGAAGGTCAACCTATTCAAACTATTTACAAAAGTGTAGTTTGGAAAGAAATTGTTGCATTGAGAAAGCCAGATCCACAAATTCACAAATTCAAATTTCTTTCTTTGCTATATATCGCAAACTAGAAGTCCTGTGTATTCAGATGCTACATGAATAGAGTCATACTTTCTAATCTGCTAAGTTTTAGTCATTGGAGTATCTGGCTTGGCACTCTGTTCATCAGCTGTGTATTTTGTGTTTGACATGACACAGGCTTTGTCATATTGTTGGATAGTTTTTTCACAAGTTTTTATCCAAAAGTTGGAACTTATTCTGGACTAATGGCACAAGAGTTTGGCCTGGCTCATTGGGGCCTTTAAATGCTTCGGGCTTTCATCTTATCTTGTTTCCTGAGTTATCCAGAGGGAGGGTGGATTATTTTCAGACCTTAAGTTACTTCTCACCAATTCTCAGAGGAATAGAGGAGAACAAAAATCGTTTATATTTTAGAAAGAAGAAACGTTGTGACTTCTTTCCTTTATGTTGTTTGTAGATATGCCCTAGTGGACTTTGGCTTGGCCTCTGGCCCAATGTTGATAGACAGGGATGCCGACAAACTCCGCAAGACGCTACCTACCGCTGGAGCCCCACCATCAGACTCGACCATCCGAGTGGCTCTCTCGCCATCAAAGTTCGATCCGTCTTGCAGTCGTGCCAATGTGTACAAGTGTAAGAAACCCAGCACAGCTGTAAAGGTACTTAACTCTGTAAAATTTTATGACACACTGTAGTTACCTTGTAAAACACTAAGAAAACATGCCTCTATCATGGAGGCTTTATGACACAGGAATGAAAAATAGTTCATAATAACATATTAGTTACACAAGACACCAATTCAGTTTGACACACCAGTACAGATCAAGTCACAACAAGAAACAAATACACAGTACACATTTTTTCTATAGAGATTTTATAAGGTCAAGGCAGTCACTTCCTTTGATGGATACTTAATGGGAAAAGGCTTATAGTCAGTTAGTTCCGACGTGTCCAAAATCCAAATCCGGGTCTTTTAAGATAGAAGATAAAGTGAAAAACTCAATTTAAAAACAAGGAAATCATGACATATGAAACAATTATTGTTCCCTTGTAGACAATGGTTTTTTTTTTAGGTATAATTAGAAACTGTATGGGACATGAAAGTCATTTTGTTTTTAAGTTTATTAAAGTTGTCCAAACATTAGAGTAGCATTTAAGTTTCAATCATTGATTTGTAAACATTCCAAAACTTCATCCCTAAAAAACTGATGCATCAAATTTTGAAGTCCCACCAATGGGGGCGGATAACATATAAAAGAACAGACTTCGCTGGGCTGGTCATCTTGAAAGAACAGAGGAGCAAAAATTGTTTACCGGCAAAAAACCAAAAGGCAAGCGATCCTGAATATGATAGAATGATGATGTAGAGGCAGATCTACAACAACTTTGAGTTCAGGCATGGAGGTGAAAAGGTCTAAGAAAAATCTGAATGGAGTGATGTGCTGAAGCAGCCCAGAGCGCTCCAAGGTCTGTAGCACCACTGGGGTGGATGGAGGGATGTGCTGAAGCAGCCCAGAGCTCTCCAAGGTCTGTAGCACCACTGGGGTGGATGGAGGGATGTGCTGAAGCAGCCCAGAGCTCTCCAAGGTCTGTAGCACCACTGGGGTGGATGGAGTGATGTGCTGAAGCAGCCCAGAGCTCTCTAAGGTCTGTAGCACCACTGGGGTGGATGGAGGGATGTGCTGAAGCAGCCCAGAGCTCTCCAAGGTCTGTAGCACCACTGGGGTGGATGGAGGGATGTGCTGAAGCAGCCCAGAGCTCTCCAAGGTCTGTAGCACCACTGGGGTGGATGGAGTGATGTGCTGAAGCAGCCCAGAGCTCTCCAAGGTCTGTAGCACCTCTGGGGTGGATGGAGTGATCTTTAAAATACTAAATATTTCTGCAGTGATAATTTTCTATTTATAAATGAGAAGACCAAGATGGCACCCCCCACATACTCTTGATTTATATGGTAACCTACGTGCATTAAACATAGCTGCAGGATTTTTGTCCAGGGCTTTAGAAGAAAGTATGAGAGTCTCTCACACACGTGAAGTTTGATGGTGATCATTAGAAACAGAGCATAGTAAAAATTTAAAGAACATTCTCTTTTTACCATCAGAAGATGACACAAGTAAACAATTTTTAAAAAATCAGACAAAAAACTGATTTTCTTGACTACTAAATACCTAAATAAAACAAGAACTTCTTCATATTTCTTTGTGACATGTTGGACTGCACTATTTGAATGCATGTACATTGCATTTCATGTTTGTGTACAGTTAAATGCTACTTATTCTGGAATCATAATATAATTGGCAAATTGCTAAACAATTTTCTTCAGGAAAAATTTATTATTAAAAGGATTCATTATATTTTGTCTAGAATCAACTGATGAAGAAGAAAGATCATCCATCTTTTGACTCCAGTCACATTTGTGATTGTTTCGGAAAAGCTCAAGTGTGTTCTGTCTGTGTGGCCAGGTAACAAACTCTGTTGTGCTGTGTCTGTAGACTGTGGTCTGTGTGGCCAGGTAAAAAACTATGTTGTCTGTGTCTGTAGACTGTGGTCTGTGTGGCCAGGTAACAAACTCTGTTGTGTTTTGTGTCTGTTGATTGTGGTCTGTGTGGCCAGGTACCTGACCATAGTTGGGGAAAAGTAAAGACAGTTGGTCATTGTACTGGCCACATGACACTCTCTTTAACTATGGCCCACAGAAACAGAGAGACCTTTACATCATCTGCCCCATAGATCGCAAGGTCTGAAAGAGAATACTACGTCCTTTTGCATCACTCCTTTGGATGCTCTTTCATTTTGGCTGTATTTTTTTTTTAAATTAAGGATTTCCATGCATGTTATTCTGGCCATTTTGTTATTAAACATTGCTTTATTATGTCGGACTACAGAAAATCTGCTACCGAGGGCAGACGTAGACGGTGAAAAGAAAATTTTAACCGACCACGGGCGAACAATGGTTATGCTTGCGTTTGAAGTGACAAAATATGTAGGTGGAAGCTGTGGCTGCATATCCACAGGAAATACTGCAGTTCTCATTATTTTTCTGCCTTGAAGACAAGCCTTATTGTTGTTATTATTATTTTTATTATTATTATGTCTGAATGTATAGTATGATAATATGAACTGCGAAATGATTTTCTCCTGAGGGTTGTCAAAATGGTTTTTCAACTTTGCGCTAATCCTTGTCCTAAAGTGTTTCACATATCTATAGCCAGCTTTATTTAATAATTAAAGACAAACTGCAAAGTAATATGTCATGGAGTAAAAATGTATACAGCTTTTTCAAATGTATTTTTTGGTTATTTTCCAGACCAAATCAAGTTGCGGCCAGAGCAGGCACTGCTGGCTTTCGTTCTCCTGAAGTTTTGATGAAGTACACAGAACAAGGAACAGGTAGACAAGTTTTTTTGTATCTTCATTTCATGAAATTAATTTTCTTGTTATTTGTGATGATTGTTCCCATACTGACTGTTGTGAACTCCTGATTGAGCTTTGACGTGGACACATAAATGTATGTCTTTCAACAATTTCAAAGAAACGTTAGGGATTAATTAAGAACAGATGTATATTTAATAAAAGCGATCAGAATAAACTGTAACATCATATGTTGAACTATAAAATATACAACAAACTATCATAAACAGCTATACAGTATTTCTACTATTAGTCTAAAAACTCAGGCCTCTGACAGCAATAACAGTGTCTCAAGAGTTGTAACAAATAATCCTAGAATTGGTTATATCTTACAACCAAGATTCAATCAAGTACTACCTACTATACTATTTACAAATACAATTATCACACTGACACCAAACCCCAGAGCCTTGTAGCTGTTCTTTTGATGCAATAAGAGTTACCTCTAAAATTTTGACAGAGTATTCCATAATGTTTATTTTAATTAAGATTTAGTCAATTTTAGAGACAATTTTGACATGACTGTTGTTTCTAAAAATGATTGGCATTGCAAAATCATTTTTGTTTCACTATTTTATATAGCCATAAAACAAAAATGAATTTCAACAATCATTTTATTTGACGAATGAATATAATTTAGATGCTCTTAAAACAAAGTAAACAAAAACAGAACTTTTGTTGCTGCTGCTAATCAGATTTCCAGCATATGTAGGCATTCATTATATACATATTTTATATAAACATTGTCTTCAAGTCTGAAGATTAAGGATGTATTCATTATTTCACATAACTAAGCAAACCCAGTTGTGACCTGTATATGTTGCCTTATGCAGACAAAACTGTTGTCCAGGGTGGTCTATATAAATTATTTATATTGATTTACATATTAATCTTCTATTTATTGTATTGATCATGTTTAATATTAAAATGTTCTCTAATGGACACTCCAATGTTCTACTCCTCAGCTGTAGATATCTGGTCAGCTGGAGTTATTTTCCTTTCCATCCTCTCTGCTCGCTACCCATTCTTCCGTGCTGAAGACGATATCGGGTACCTGGCTCAGATCATCTCCGTCCTCGGTTCAGAGCCCTGCGTCCAGGCAGCATCTAGTATAGGTCAGGCTTTGTTTAGTAGTGAATCTTTAATTATTAAGTTACTTTCAGGTTTGTTATCAATGTGTGTAATGTTGAAGAATGCTGGGTTCGTGCGTCCTGGAGTTACAGCCATCTTTAGCAGACAAATATGATGTTTAATTAAATAATAACGATATACTGCTTTCATAGTAGTTACACAAGGATAATCCAATGTACATCCGCATCTCAGGGGTTACAGAATACTATATTATAGGTCCTCTAGAATACCGATAACGTCCGCATCACAGCGGGTAACAATAAACTTCAATAACATGTATTCAGCTCTTAGTACAGAAAGCAACTACTAAAAATATGTGTACTGTCTCTACTGACTTCAAGTGACTACTCTACTCAACTGACCTAAAGTTACTACTAACTTAAGTCCATTTAGTCATTCTTACTTCCTCTGTCTATGTCAGAGGTTTCTTGTGCTTTTCACCCTCTAGACCCGAGGTAAACATGTAACAGGCAATGTCAAGCGAGACTGTGACAGTATTTCAACAATAAACTTTGATATCAAAGAAACATTTCTACAACATTTCTGTAGTAATCTTTAATGTATTCTCATTTCATTTTCAGTTGATCCGTTTAATTGCAAAAGTTTTGCATATTATTTATTTTTCTTATCTTTGTTTGACAATTGATTTACATATTAATATGTTAAAGTATACAATTCATATATTTATATATTAAGTAAAATACCCCTTTCAGACCTTGCGACCTATGTGGCAGATGATGTGAAATTTATCTGTTACTGTGACCCGTGGTTAAAAAATAAGGATGTCATGTGGCCAGCACAATACTAACCGCCTTTACTTTCCCCATTTGTCAGGTACCCATTACAGGAACATCCTAAATAATCCCTAAATGCAAAATCCCAGCCTTAGCTTTTATATAGCTCTACTTTCATGCTTATAGCATGCTCTGTGGACCAGTGGGGGGGTGGGGATATCTGGCAGAAGGTATTTGCGTGCTGCCTTTAGGTGCTCAGTAAGCACAACTCTGCTAGAGTCGGGTGTCGAACCTCAAGCCCCCTCATAATTATCAAGCCAAGTTCAAGCGTACTTAGCCTCTTGACCATGCTTCCCACTGCCTTAACCGAGATTCAAACCCGAGACCCCTCCATTAGGAAGCCAAGTGCTGTACCTCTAACCCACAAAGATTTAAATTCATTCATTAATATTTTGAACTAATTAATGTATACAAATTGGTTGTGAAAAATGTTGGCATTAAGCGACTTAAGCTCCTATAACATTGCAGAAGCAGTGGCTAGATAAGAAAATGGAGGCTCTTTACAAGAGAGTTCGTTGTTGTGCTAACCAATCCCCTGGACTTTGAAAAACAAATTGACAAGGGCCATCTAGCAATTAGAAATGCTAAAATTTGTATGCAAGGGTCCTTCAGATAATAGTTTAGATAGATATTTCATCCATCATGGTTCGATAATGACCACTTTTGTCATCCAGGGGGCTGAGGGCTTTGCACTGGGGTTTTGTGCCTCCTCATGTGGCTGGTGAGACCTATGTGAGCCTGGAATAATAGTTTAGGTGAGGGGTGAATAGAGACACATTTTTGTTTCAGCAATGAAAAGAAGAAAATTGCACTGATTTAGAACAATTTTGAAATGACTAATAAAATAATTGAATCCGATGTTTAACTTTATTCTTATGAAATGTAAACATTTTAAGCGATAAATCAAAACTTTTGTTATAGATCTAAAATTTCAAAAATTTGATTTTAACACAAGTATAATGACTTACTTTAAGTATAGCTGTAGTGACATTCTTTACTTCAACATGACATTGTCTTAAGACTTTAGGGGTCTTATCTGATATAATACTGATGCTACTTCAAAAAAGAAGATGGTTACGTCCTACGCGTCATGCATTCAGTACTATCATATGGTAAACATTTCTGTTGTTTTTCACTCCTTCTGCTGGCATATAAATGTATTCTATGATTTTGTTTTGTTGTATTTGCCAGGTAAACATTTACTTTTGAGCGAGCCAGTGGAGGCTGTGGACCTCAAGGCAATGTGTACTAAGCTGAGAATGTCTCAGATGTCTGTCAAACTGGGCACCAGCAGCCAGTTTCAGCAAATTGTTAAGTCATGGAAGGCTATGTCCGATGAGCCGTATGACCTGCTCAGCAAAATGTTGGACCCAAATCCTCACACTAGAATCACAGCAGAAGATGCTCTCAACCACCCCTATTTTACAAACTCTTGATCTGTTTTTTTTTTTTTTTTTTTTCATACAAATCTGGGTCATTGTTATTTTTAGGAGCTTAGTAAATAAAATCCAGCTCTATAAGCTAACAGTATGGTGTCTTTGAAATAGACCAAGAGCAGATAATGTAAAGGTTTTCCTGTTAGGCGACCATTGGATAATGTCGCAGGGTTTACTGAGAGATGCCCTAAATTTCTTGCATTTTAGTGCTGCAAATATGCATTACCATATAGCTACCAAGGTGACGCCTTCCAATGAAAGACTCAATGTTCAAAATCTTAGGTCACCTGACCTTACACTTAGCTACTTTCTAGTAGCAAAGCCAGGATTCAGTTACTATGTAATTAGAGGCTGTAAGTGTATCACTGTGATTACATATTTTATTTGGGTTTCTTTTTAATTTGAATGTAAGTTTTAAGCTTTATGAACTGTCTAGTTGGATCTAGGTCTGTTTTACCTCAAATTCCTTGTATAAATTGTATTTCTGTGTTGTGAGCAGAAGTGCTGTGTGTTTACAGAGAGTTGTATTTTGTGTTAAGGATGTATGATATTAATGAGCCAAATCAGAATGTCATTGTGAAGAGATCTGGTGTGAAATAGTGCCATTTATCTGTTGTTTTTTTTTTAAGAATTTATTATCAAGCGCATTTTTAATTCATTTATCTTTTGTTTTGTTTTTTAAGGTATATTAATGTTCTTTTTTATGGTATCATCTTTTAACATTGAAGATTTTTTTTTTTTACTATTAAAAATTATTTTATGAGGTTTGTTACAGTCATCATGGTTTTAGGTTTATAATATTTTAAAATCATCATTTTTTAAGTACGAAATTTTGTAGGTCACAATTTTGTTCTAGCTACTACTAGTGTTATAGTGTTGATACGAAATAATTGGTTTCTCTTGAGAGATTGTAACATGATTTACTGCATGTATTTATATTCTGTAATAAATTAATTTTCCCATGACATGTTTAAATTCCTAGTTACAGACTTGTCAACTTTCCAATGCAAGTGATGCTGAAGATTACATCCCACAGGTTCTACCAGCTAGCCAACCCCTTTGAAAGTTCTGCCCATACTGCAGAATGAAGCGTCGGAGGTTCGGTTCTATTAGGAAGAATTTTGGGCAGTGATAAGATTCATGTGTGTGTGGGGGAAATGTATATAGCAGCCACACTGAAAAGAATTGAATTGTCTATGGGGCGGAGGCTTTTTACACAGATAAGTCAAGATTTCAGGTGCAAAAAGGTTAATAAATACTTAAGAAAATTTGATACCACTCACCACTTGATGCCCTTTTGCGCACCCCCATCCACCCACCCCCCCTGCCAATCGCAGTTAGTAAGTTATGTCTCTAGTTTGACCTCGGCAACAGATTTTAAAATTATTAATAAGGTCTCTCCAATCAGATAGTGGTCTTTGTAAAAAAACAAACTTATTCAGATAAATATTATCATTTTATCTTGTCCATAAGGATCAACAATTAATTAATGATTATTTTGATTTATACTGATAAGCCACACACAATTTATGTACTTCAACACTAACAGTGGGCACAAGTTGTGAGCTATTTCTTCTCTTTAAAAAAATGTTTTAGAGACCTGTGCGAGGCCCATCATCAGTCAGTGGCCGCGGCTGCCTAGTTTGCTTATGCCTAAAGCCGGCCCTGCAGTTGGCTTTAGTTACAACCCATTTTTTTTGCCACGGCTCAAAGGGAAGTAACACTGAGAATTCATCCAAGCACATCCAATGGCGCTGGCGTTAGAAGAAGCTGTAGATTGTGAAGAGTAAAGGAAGTTATCTAACTAAACTAGTTCCTCTGTAACGTGATATAGGCAAGTGCTTGCGCAGCACTGTAGACCCAATCTGGAAAAAAAGAGAACTTAAACGTAAAAGGCGATTCATCTGGATCACTCAATTTGGCATGAAATCTTTCAATTTTGCTGCACTTCTAATACAATTCTCGTGACACCTAGCACAAACACCATCTGGTGCTATAACTATCATTCTAAAATCATTATTGTTGACATTCAGAGTGTTTGTGTGTGTTATCAGAGAAATTCTTAAAAGTTCTCCTCTCCAACCGCCCCCTTTTTTTTTTTAATGACTTGGTTTTCAAAGAAAATAGTTTCCAAAATTTGGTGACATCAAATGGAGGCGACGAACAAGTTTAAGCTCTGTGCCCTGCATTTTTTTTTACTGCACTTGGCCCATGACGAAACTCGTGTCCGATGTACCACACAGACTTTCAGAGAGTATTTTGTTGCTCCGTCTGTCTTGGAGTATTCTGGCAGCAGATAACCTCTGAAAGAGCGCGGGACACACATTTGAGGCACCAAGAAAAGCCCTTGCGGAAGACGTATAGTCTGCGTTTAGATGTGACAAAATATGCAGGTCACAACTGGGGTCACGTGAAACACTGCACTCACCCTTAAATTTCGTGACTCGAAGACATTGCCACTTTTATTATTATTAATCTTGCTCCTGTGTCGGGGCGAGACAACACACAATCAGACAGCCATCTTTAAGTTAATCCCATCTACAATTGTTTTAATTTTTTTTAACTAGGTTGGTTTGCAGGTCTTATTGCCACTTCAAGAAGTCATTAAAATAATACTCTCTCATCTTATATAATACAGACGTTATTTCAAAAAAGAGGATGATTGCGTCATGCATGACCTGTCAAGTCACTGGTTTTCCTGGCTGGCTCAGGCAACCCGTTCCATGCTCTAATAGCTCTATTGCCGAGACCTATCTCCATAGAAGGCCCGAACACTGACCTGCAACGTCACCACCTGTAGGCAGCGGAGACCAATACCTCGTTGCCACGTCTTATAGACACGTGACAGTCCTAGCTGTGATGTGGTCCACAGATTTTGCCACATCTAGCGCAGATATACCGGTAACCACTGTCTGCCGGATTAGATTCTCCTTTTCATCGCAAGTCTGTCTTTATGGTCTCAAACTTGTATCCTGCGGTCGTTATGATTAATGTCCAGCTGTCTTGTGATCTCTTCTATTATCACATTTATTTAAATATTTTTTTTGGTCAGAAATGTCTTGAATTGAATATTACGCATTGAGATGGGATTTCCCATTGAATGATTCTTACCATTTAAGTTTCAATAATAGATCTAGCCCGAAAGATTGTGTCCACAACTTTTCTATTCTGGGAATTCAAGCGTAAGTTAGTAAGGCTTTTAGAGTTTAATTAGCACTCAATGTTTACCTTATAGTATAGATCTAGATTTACATTACTGGTACTGCGGTACATTTCTTTTTGTTTTTTTAATGTCTTGAAAACAAAAAGTGTTTATTTTCCCTATTACAATTTAAAGATTATGTTCATCTGAAGGCCTCGATAAAGAAACGAATCTAAATCTAGATAACAATCTAAAGTTAAATTCTAACTCATGATCTATGTAAATCGATTATATCATACATCATATTTGATGCAAAATGTTTTAATGAAACTTGAAAAAAAATTCTTCTGGGCCTATAATTATTTAAGTTCCTTCAAAAAAAAAAAAGAAGGGTATTAAGTTACATCTAAGGCACATTCCTCGTTCCTTATGCTAGGACAAATTTGTACAAATGCTCCTTCTTCCCTAGTGCTATTGGAGCATGGAATGGGTTGCCTGAGCCAGCCAAGAAAACCAGCGACTTGGCAGAATTTCGAATGGGTGAAAAAATTTACTTTTAGTTTAACCAAATATCAAAAAAGGGTCAAATAAAGTTCACTGTCACACACACAAATTTATTTCCCGTGCAGACGTCATAAATGAATGAGTCCTCATTTGCTCTGACCTTCACCTCTCTTCCACACTGCGTAGGCTACCAATGGATCGACTTCTGCTCCCTCGAGTCAGACTGGAACCCGATGGAGTTGAGCACCCTATTCCCGAAGCCGGCTCCCCTCTACCCCGATGGCAAACCCTGCCTATGGACGCCAAGTTCCCTGTGAACCCCGCCCCTAAAGGAGAAGTAACGTTTGTCACTACCAAAATCTGCCAGCCGGTAAATTCATTTTGATTTTAAAATAGCACTAGATTTAGTTGACATTTAAATACAGACTTTTCTAAATCGTGTAGTTGAGTTTAAAGGTCAATTTTCAGAGGCGGAATTTCGCAGTGCGCGAGGCGAGAGTGTGTGTAGACCAGATGGTGAGACCTAGTAGATTTGAATGAGTTGAAAGATAATTCCAAAATCCTTGTGATTTCATTTGGTTATTAATTGAAATTGGTTCCGCAATGTTTTTAATGCTAGACCTAGTAATTGTTTTAAGCGCATCATTACCTATAACAAGGTTTACAAAGACAGTTTGTGTGGAGACACAACTCTAAGTCGGCCCATGATGTGGTCCACCCAGTCAGGTAAAAAGGCTGGTTTCAATATTTTCAGAAAGAACATCAGAATGAAATTCTATCAAAGACAAATGTCAGAGAAGAATGGAGAAGGAAGGTTGACGGATCTTGTGTGGTGCCCCAGCGGTCCAGCAGATCAAAAGATAGTTGAAAGTGATTGTGAAGTTAGATGTGAACCTGGCCTAACTAATGTGTTATAATGAATATATAATTGCTCTAACTGTTTTTGTAATGAGACAATCTCTTATTTCTCAACATTTCCGTAAAAAAATTAAAAAAAAATTCCTTAAGTTCAGTGTTCTATTGTCCTATAGCTGGGCTGCAGTTCTACGAGATCAAACATAGTCGTTATGATCGCAGGCGGCCAACAATTAATTGAAAGCCTGTAGGCCTATATTTTTAATTATTATTTTTCTGGGAAGAAAGATTTAAAGTTTTTATTGGTGTGTGTTGAGTTAGTAATCCTCCTGGTGCCTACGGTGGATCCACTGTCTCAAGTTATATCACAAGACTCTCAACATATACCATATCAATACGCGCTCACGGCTTTGCCCATCGCTAATGCTGTACATACATGCCCCATTAATGCTTTAAAGGGTACACAACCTAACATCTTTAATACATTTGGGCGCTTGATTACTTTCGAATGATAAATGTTATAGTCTGTCACGGTTTTGTACCTTACTTTAACTCTTTTTCTCCGTAAATATTTTCCATGTTCTGAGAGAATTGTTCATTTTTCGCATTTGTACATTCTACACTGTTGTGATTAAACTTCATTAGCATTTTTGTTTGTAATCAGAAAACGTTACTTTTGGTATAGAATTATAGGAGAATGCATGCTCTTTTTTATATAAAACAAACCACGTTTTTAAACCAAAAATTAATGTAAATGTAATGGGGTCAAATCAACGATGGTATCGTGAATTAGGAGAGAAAGAGTTAAAATGTCTGGCAGATGCGACGATGCCAGTCATTTGTATGATGAGCGGATGGTGACATTCAGGGGCGGACTGGCTATATGGGCATTTGGGCAAATGCCCGATGGGCCGGTACTCAAATGGGCCGGTAGGGCCACGGAAATGGCCTGATCGAAGCCACTATGGCACATATCAAGTTGTTAAAGGTTTTATAATATCCTTATTATGTTGTTATTATTTTTTTTTTATAAAAGGCCATCTGAGCGTCATGTTTAAACAAAAAGTCTTTCACAGACATAACAGTGTAATACTCTTTTAATCAAACACATTTTCCGAAAAAAAAATGCAGAATGTAGACAGTGCTACTAGTAGGCTTCATCTTTTTAGGGCCTACATAATTGCTGATTTAAAAAGACGCAATATTGCTTATTAAGATATATATTTCACTGTATGCATGCATATCGATACATTATCAAACTTAACAATGATTTTTAAGGACCGATACACCTAGACATAGATGCCCATCACATGATAGAGAATTTGTGGGGAGAATTTTATAGAAATGCCCGGGCCGATTTTGACACCCAGTCCGCCCCAGGTGACATTGACAAAAGCATTGTTAAACTAGAAACGCTACACTTAAAAACCATAAACAACGCCAACACTATAACGCCAGATTCATGAGTCAATTTATTTACACACTCTCACAGTACGAGGTTACACACAACACTATGATATGAACTTTCTTACCAAGGGGAATAACTCTACATACTAATAACAAACACATACACATAAACACAATGTCAACATTTCTTTTTTTTTTCTTTCTTTCATTTATTCTTTTCTCCGCTCATTCATTTCTTCTTCTCTTTTTTCACTGTATTTTGAAGGCTAAGTAAAACTGAAGAATCTCCCGATCAGGACTTGCCTCAGGCGAGGGTCCAGAGGAGATAGCTGCCCAAAAGCTGCCTCTGTATATTGCGATTGGTAAGACATGTAAGCGTCCGAGGCATGTCCACCTTTCGCACAGCTATAAGATCCAATGGCACATCTAAGTTGAAGATTCATATATATTTACACAGAAAGCATACAGGGATGTATTATTTGTCATTATCTAATATATAAAGTAGAATGTAAGGAGTATGTATATATGTAGGCCTATGTCCCGCATAGAAATCAAAACCGCTTGAGCTATCTTGATAAAACGTGGTACAAATGTTTCTTTGATCATGGCTGAGACCGAAGTATATATTTAATGTCCCTCACACAACCCAAAGGCCTTGAAAAAAAAAACAACAAAAAAAAAAACTAAATTTATCTCTATTTAAGAATGAAACTTTTTTAACAAATCGGGTAAACCCGTTTTCACAGTATGTTGTATTAGATATCAATAGGTCGGCTAAACTGGTAAACCCGTTTTCACAGTATGTTATGTTAGATATCAATAGGTCGGCTTAACTGGTAAACCCATTTTTCGCGGAAAAAATATTTTTTAATGTTAAGGAAACATTCGCCATGTTTGACATATATCTAAATCCAATCCACTAGATTAGTCAAACCCAAACAAAAGCCCTCAGGCGCGGGTCATATCCGGCTAGTCTTTAAACATATAAGCCAGCTACTAGATTGAAGGATCATCCCTCCCAGCGGTCTTCCTTCCAGTAATTCATACATTTAACTATAACTAAATCCTCGCTAGGCTTACAAGAGTGCCCAGCGGGCAGACTTCGACCTGACAGACCCTTATAACAGGACCATCAAAAGTGAGTACAAGTCTCTTCACGACCCTCTGCTGAAGGAATGGTTCTCAAAACCTCACCTCAGACAGCAGGTACAACTCTGTGTGTTGTTGGTATTAGTGACATCCCGCGTGTTCCTTGAATCTGAATTTTTTGGTGTTAGTGTGAGAGAGTTAATTGGTGAGGAGAGTGATCATCCTTGTAAAGTATACTATATTAAAAATATTGTGGCACGAATATTTTTTTAACGCTGTTGTCTATCTGTGCTATATCATTTAACTCTCCCCTAGCTATGTGGCTCTACTCTCCTGCTTTTTTTTACAAAAATTATATTAACTCACTCCGTCCGTCTGTCTGTCTGGTTGCACATTTTGTACAGTTTTTGTTTTCTCCCACTCCTCATTCTTGTATCAAGTTGAAATTTCACACAATCATTCTTAGTCGATGACAATACACGAATCAATCCAAAAATTAAAAAAAGAAAAAGGGAGTTAAACCTTAAGATATGTGGCTGTGATTTTGCGGTTCTTCTCCTTAGATATGCTTTAATGTTGTTTTTTTCATAGCTCTCTTGTTTGTTTTATCCAGCTGTTCGACTTTTAAAAATGTTTTCATCTTGTTCATTATTGAAGAAATGAGCTTATAATTAATGTTTCGATCAGAGTATTATACATCCAGTTGTTCCTTTAACATCTCTGACTTCTAACGCCTCTGACTTCTAACGCCTCTGACTTGTAACGCCTCTGACTTCTAACATCTCTGACTTGTAACGCCTCTGACTTCTAACATCTCTGACTTGTAACGCCTCTGACTTCTAACATCTCTGACTTGTAACGCCTCTGACTTCTAACATCTCTGACTTGTAACGCCTCTGACTTCTAACATCTCTGACTTCTAACATCTCTGACTTCTAACATCTCTGACTTCTAACGCCTCTAACGCCTCTGACTTCTAACATCTCTGACTTGTAACGCCTCTGACTTCTAACACCTCTGACTTCTAACATCTCTGACTTCTAACATCTCTGACTTCTAACATCTCTGACTTCTAACATCTCTGACTTCTAACATCTCTGACTTCTAACGCCTCTAACGCCTCTGACTTCTAACATCTCTGACTTGTAACGCCTCTGACTTCTAACACCTCTGACTTCTAACATCTCTGACTTCTAACATCTCTGACTTCTAACATCTCTGACTTCTAACATCTCTGACTTCTAACACCTCTGACTTCTAACATCTCTGACTTCTAACATCTCTGACTTCTAACATCTCTGACTTCTAACATCTCTGACTTCTAACATCTCTGACTTCTAACATCTCTGACTTCTAACATCTCTGACTTCTAACACCTCTGACTTCTAACATCTCTGACTTGTAACGCCTCTGACTTCTAACACCTCTGACTTCTAACATCTCTGACTTCTAACATCTCTGACTTCTAACATCTCTGACTTCTAACATCTCTGACTTCTAACATCTCTGACTTGTAACGCCTCTGACTTCTAACACCTCTGACTTCTAACATCTCTGACTTCTAACATCTCTGACTTCTAACATCTCTGACTTCTAACATCTCTGACTTCTAACGCCTCTGACTTTCAAAGCCTGACTTTCAAAGCCTCTGACTTCTGCTCTCTGACTTTTAACATCTCAGACTTCTGCTCTTCTGTTGCCAGCTGGTACAACAAAACCTCATCACAGAGAGTGGGAATGTCTCGTGCAGCGTGAAAGACTTCAACGACTATCGTTACTTCCTGAGACAGAAAGCATTGGTCAGGCCCAAGACATCCCCAGGCGAGGATCAAACTGCGCTGGTAAGTACAGCACAGCTGAGAATTTTTTTTTCTTTCTTTTTCCTCAGATTTCATTTCTTTTAGTGGGGGGAGGGGGGAAGAGGGGGGGGGGGTAATGAGGATGTAGATCTACGTCACTGGGTGTCACGATGACCTACTGAACACTGCTGCGACTTGGTTTGGCCACTTCAACTTTCCATGGCTTGCAAAAATATCTTCCTACAGAGTACAGTACCAGACAGTGAGACGAGTCAAATCATAGAGAGATGAATACATCACCCTGGATGAGACCACAAGAAATAATCAAGGGCCTGAACTTGGTACTGGTACAGCAGACCCCGAAGACAAGGAAATGTGAAGTTTAAAAAAAAAAAAAAGCACTTTTCGCCTACAAAAATATTTCAAATCCCTAATAAAAAGTCATGAAAGAGTATGGCGATTGGACATACAACATCAGCTCTACGATGACAGAAGAAAGAGGCGTCCGGACCCATAAAAAAATACAACAGACCATACTACGTAAGCGGTGAAATATTAAAACAAGAATTTTTCTGGATACAATGAAACGAAAAATTACCGCTGCAGGGGTGAGCGACTATATAGAAAATCCAATAAGACATAACTGACGGACAGTGAGAAGACATAGGAGAGTATCAACTAACAACATACTTTTTTTTTTATATATATATATAAGATGTTGACAGACATTTCGACTTTTTCCCATTTTTTCCTCCATCCATTCCATTGGCCTCCTTCAGTCGTAGAACGACTATGGTCCATCTCAGAGCACACTTCCTCATGTGGCTGTGGTAGCCCTATTTTGGAGAGACACTACCGTCCACAGATAGCGCAGGTTAAGGTGGCTTTGGCTTCGGTGGTAGAGGAGCTGGCCGTTTTTCGGATTGTACGTTTTTCTTCCTGAGCTGAGACCCATGTACTTTCACTGTCCATAGCTTTTTTTTTTTGTCACTGTCTCTCTCCATCTGTTGCGGTCTAGAGCTAGGTCTTCCCAATTGTCAGTATTGATGTTCACATACAATAAATTATAGTACTTGCTTATGTATGTGTGTGTGTTGTTTTTTCATAAAAAAAAGTTATTGCCATTACTAGCAAATCTTTATCCATATATACTAGAAACGACTATAACTATACTTCTCAATGAAATGACCACAGTCCATTCTGTGCAGGCCAGGAGACAACATTTATTACAAGAAAGAAAGCTGAAAGCCGAAGTGTTCGGTGTGGAAGTGAAGTACAAGCTACTGAAGGCCAGACAAACCTCGCGAGAGTTAGATGCAGAGAAGCGTAGAAAGTAGGTCACTTCGTCTTTACAGTAAACATCTTTACACCTTTTATCTTTACACTTGAAGTGCTATCTATCTTTACGCTTCTCTAGCATCTTTACATACTTTACAGTTAATATATTTAATCTGCATTAATGACTTTATAAAATTTTAAAATGCAATCTGATACTTCAATAGCAATTATATTTGCCTACATTCCTGCAAATTTTCAAAAGAAAATAATAAGAAATGCACAAGTAGATAGCTTTTATATAAGAGTATGTTTACAAAACAAAATGGCCGCCGTTGCCATAGCAACAACATTTTCAAACCTTTTTTTTTTTTCTAGATATTTGATAGGGTACTCATACATAACATTCCTGTATAATATCATTAGATTCGAAGCACAAATAAAAAATTTGGTCTCTAAGTGTTTCCCCTACCCTTAACAAATATCTAATCAACTTTCCTGGGTCCTTTATATAATATAGGCATTGTCATCTAGTTCTAAGATTAAGTATGCGTGCAGTGTTTCACATGACTACGCAACACATTTGCGACCAGCATATTTTTCCGCACCAGATGCAGACAGGGGCTTATTTAAGTCTGCGTCTTCTGCGTCTTACTTCAATAAGGGCTTTTATTAGGGTCTCAACTGTTTCTCCCGTGGCTTTTGAGAGAGCTCTCTTTTAGACAGTAATTGTTATATTGTGTTGGCTTATTGCAGTTCTAAGTCTTGATTTAATATCATTATTATTATTATTATTATTATTATACTGGGTTAGGCCCATTTTAACTGACAAAATGGTAATCGCCTGATCTGCTGTTTATTGATAAAAAAATAAAAACCGCTACCATTATCGCCGTACCACTGTCTCATAAATTAAGAAAAACTGAAAGGGAAAAACAAAGAAAATATGGGAACCTAGGCTTGGACATTAAACGTCTATGGAAGCTATCTAATGTGGTGGAATAAGTCCGCCGATCGGTCTGTTTGCCCTTTCCAATGGGGATGGTGGCCTGCGACTCCTAGGGGTAAAGTCTTAGAGCCACAACGTGGTAAATATTTTGTTGGTATTATATAGGCACATAGACAGGCACAAGCAAAACCCAAAGCTTAATGATTTTGTGGAAGAAACAGATATATTTAATAAAGAATAATTAAGAAGAAATACAATCAGCGAGTAAGGGGGGGGGGATGTACAGAATGGTTTAGGATTTTATGATAACGTTTAAGATAATATCATCACCGTGATGTTGCTCATAAAGATTCGTGTATGGTTTGCTTATTCGGCTGTCTCTCACTTATCTGTTATTCAAAGTTCTCCTCCAGGGTGGGGTGAGTTGAGGCTCCATTGTGCTGGCAGCCAGTTGCTGGTGCCCTGCAGGTAGGCTGGCACTAGTGTGATGAATATGAGGATGCCACGTGGTGGGCTTACTCCTGTGGTAGTTGCAGACCGGTCCTGGGACTTCAGTCTGGAATGCCTTCAGTTCTGGCCGAGGGTGATGAGTGACTCACCCTCAACGGGGATGTGTGGAGAGCTGCTGAGGTCTACCTTCAGTCAACAAAACAGCCTGCCCTGAAGTAGGAGGCTATGAGATGAGACGTGAGAGGAGCCTGGATTATTAAACCATACAGGCTGGTTGGCGAGGGGCGCGTCCTTGATAGGAGCGTCTCCCTCAGACTAACTAAGATACTTGCTAATCAGCATTTCACTAGGTCTAATAATAACTGTTCTACAAATAATATAGTAATAATAATACAAATACGTATATAGATGTACAAGGCAGGGGCATCAATGAGGAGGGAAACAGGGGGACCATATTACAGGGTTGTAGCCCCTGTGAGCTTATTGGCCCACAGGTAAACAAGTCCATGGTCGCTCGTGACCAGAGGACCGTGACAAGAGAAAAAAGAAGGGGGGGGGGTAGAAGAGGGCACATCACTATGCAGGCCGACCGGCCGAAAATAACGGGGTAGACACGCGAGACTGATTCTCGGGCCTAAAGGATGCATGGTAACAGCATAGCAAAAAACAAGCATAATTATATGTATACATATGTGCACATATACAGGTACATATGCACAGGTAAGGAAATAATCTAGACGTGAGTAGGTCCAGATGAATATGGATATGAATAAATAACAAATGCATAAATAGACAATAGGATTAATTAAGTTGTAGGGTGGATGTCCACCGTGGGGAGTACAGTCAACATTGACGAGTAAATGAGGAACACATAGTTATAGGTTTTCACAAATGTAATATGAATACTCGTTTCGTTATTATTATTATTATTGTTATTATTATTACTGTTATTGTTATTATTATTATTATGTTAGAAAAGAACGAGTGGTCATTCTCTGGCGCAGCCACGGTCGAGTTTCGTTAAAGGGAAACAAAATTCATCGTAGTCCCTTTATCAGTTTCCACCGAGGAATTTTGTGGTGATGTGGCAGGTCTGCAGCAGTACCTCTCTCTGACAGGCAACGAGAATGTTCCTAATATTATTGTTATATTATCATTAACAATAACATTATTATTACCATTATTGTGTTGTCTGATTGCAGTTCTAAGCCTTGAATTCTTGTTTACAGATTTGAGGAGAAGAAAGTCCAGGAAGAAGAAAGACTTAAGAAATGGGAAGACGGGCGTCGCAAGTCAGTCAACAAAGACAAGCAGAAGTCTGAGGACAAACTGGAGCAGATGAAGAGACGTGACGAAAAACTGAGAAGAAAGGCCGCACAAAAGTTACAGGAGTTCGAGTCCGATGCTCAAAGACGGGTAGAACATTTACATTGTCTCATATCCCAGCACGCACCTCTGTAGAGTCGTATATCCCAGAATGCACCTCTGTAGAGGCATATATCCCAGCTTGTACATCTGTAAATGAGGCGCGGTGGCTGAGCGGTAAAGCGCATGGCTACCGAACTGGGGTCCGGGGTTCGAATCCTGGTGAAGACTGGGATTTTTAACTTCAGGATCTTCGGGCGCCTCTGAGTCCACCCAGCTCTAATGGGTACCTAACGTTACTTTGGGAAAAGTAAAGGCGGTTGGTCGTTGTGCTAGCCACTTGACACCCTCGTTAACCGTAGGCCACAGAAACAGATGACCTTTACATCATCTCCCCTATAGACCACAAGGTCTGAAAGGGGAACTTTACTTTTTTACTCTCTGTAGAGGCACATATCCCAGCATGCATCACCGTAGAGGCACATATCCCAGCTTGCACCTCTGTAGAGGCATATATCCCAGCTTGCACCTCTGTAGAGGCATATATCCCAGCTTGCACCTCTGTAGAGGAACATATCCCAGCATGCAACTCAGTCGAGGCACATTTCATTAACAGAAAGATTATTATTATTTGGTAGAAACACATCGCCCCATATAACAGAACTGATCCATCCGTAGTGACACGACTATTATCCTACACACAAATCATGTCACTGAATCTGATCAGTAAGTCTATAGTACTCTCTACCAAATGATCGACGTCCAAATAACGTTACATGCTCAAGAAGAGGAAATGTTAAATGACTTCTTTTAGGGATTGATAACAAAATATTAAAACTTGTCTTGTAGATTGCTCAGCACAAAAATTTAAACAAATTACAAATAATTGCTGTTTACAATTGAACGTTGCATTCAGAGATGTCTACTTACAACATCTTTAGTCTGCTTTACATCTTTAGTCTGCTTTACATCTTTAGTCTGCTTTACATCTTTAGTCTGCTTTACAACATCTTAAGTCTGCTTTATAACATATTTGAGGCCGTATGCAACCAGGTGCTCTCTTCTATGTCAGGTAAGTCAAGTTGGCGCCTAAGCTGGTCTTTGAAGCGTTTCTGTGGAGCAACTCCGTTACGTCGACCACCTTTTAGCTCACCAAAAACGACCGCCTTTGGCATACGTTCGTCCCCCTTACGGGATACGTGCCCTACCCAGCGTAACTGTCGAACCATAAGAAGTCCCTCTATACAGCGGGAGGTCACTCACAAAGGCCGCGGGATACACATTTGAGACCAAAAGAAAATCCGCTGCCGAGGACAGACGCAGACGTCAAAAAGAAAATCTAAATAGACCACCTGCTGACAATAGTTATTCTTTCCCCTGGGTGTGGCAAGATATGTAGGTCACAGCTGGGGCTGCGCAGCCACGGGAAATACTGCATTCCTCACTGATCTTCGGACTCGAAGACAGCCTTATTATTTATAACATATTTACCTCTGCTTTACAAAATCTTTTCATCTGCTTTACAATATATTTCCACCTTCATAATGACATATTTACGTTTGCTTTACAAAATCTTTTCATCTGCTTTACAATATATTTCCACCTTCATAATGACATATTTACGTTTGCTTTACAACTTATTTCCTTCTACTTTGCATCTTTACGTCTAGATTATTACATCTCTCCATCTGCACTACACCGTGTTCACGTCTGCTTTCAAACTTCTCTACTTCCGTTTTACGACATCTCTCCATCTGCACTACACCATGTTCACGTCTGCTTTCAAACCTCTCTACTTCCGTTTTACGATATCTTTCCATCTGCATTACACCAAGTTCACGTCTGCTTTCAAACCTCTCTACTTCCGTTTTATGACATCTTTCCATCTGCATTACACCATGTTCACGTCTGCTTTCAAACCTCTCTACTTCCGTTTTATGACATCTTTCCATCTGCATTACACCAAGTTCACGTCTGCTTTCAAACCTCTCTACTTCCGTTTTACGACATCTCTCCATCTGCACTACACCATGTTCACGTCTGCTTTCAAACCTCTCTACTTCCGTTTTACGATATCTTTCCATCTGCATTACACCAAGTTCACGTCTGCTTTCAAACCTCTCTACTTCCGTTTTATGACATCTTTCCATCTGCATTACACCATGTTCACGTCTGCTTTCAAACCTCTCTACTTCCGTTTTATGACATCTTTCCATCTGCATTACACCAAGTTCACGTCTGCTTTCAAACCTCTCTACTTCCGTTTTATGACATCTTTCCATCTGCATTACACCATGTTCACGTCTGCTTTCAAACCTCTCTACTTCCGTTTTATGACATCTTTCCATCTGCATTACACCATGTTCACGTCTGCTTTCAAACCTCTCTACTTCCGTTTTACGACATCTTTCCATCTGCATTACACCATGTTCACGTCTGCTTACAAACCTCTCTACTTCCGTTTTATGACATCTTTCCATCTGCATTACACCATGTTCACGTCTGCTTTCAAACCTCTCTACTTCCGTTTTACGACATCTAGCTGAACATCATTGATAACATCCGCGAGCAGAGGTTCTACCAACTGGACCTGAAGAAGAAAGATGCCTGGAGAAAGAAGCGGGAAGTTCAGCTCAAGGCCCTGGAAGAGGCCGACAGGGCTAAGCGAAGGCTAGAGGCTGAGGTGATGAAAGCGAAGAAGCAGTACGAGGAGAAGATGATCAAATCCTACGCCAAGGATCAGGGTAAAGTTAGATAAAAGAATTAGTGTGGATTAAAATAAATAGTAGATATTGTCAATATTGCCAATAAAAAATATACTTGTTTTGTCAGTCTATTTTTCAAAACACGATAAAATATTGCCCTAAAGCTAGGAAATTAAATATAAACAAAGCTTATGTAAAGGAAAGCTACGCAAATCACTGGCACATCTCTCAATACTGCAATGTTCATCTCACCGTTTTGTGTATAAAACTAAAACTTCAGATATCATTGTCTTGTAGTTTTGATTAATGATCCTCTGGTAATGTCTGTTTTCAGCTGGTATACTGTGCAAGATGGAAGAGAAGGAGAAAAGGAAAGTAGAACGCAACCAAATCTTCGCGAAACGAATGACGTACGCTCTGGAGGTTCTCAAAGTTTCTTTTTCAAATAAATCAAATTGGCGGTAGTTTTAACTTGTCGTATTGACAATAGCGTCTTTTTTTTTTTTGTGTTCCACTTTGATAAGGATAATTGGGGTTTGATTTCACTTTGATAAGGATAAGTGGGGTTTGATTTCATGTAGTAAGGATAAGTGGGGTTTGATTTGAAATTTAAGGATATTAAGGATTAAGGATATGTATTTGTAGATACATATACATCTTTCTCATTCCCTATAATATTTACTTAAGATTTTTACAAATTATTAAATTTTTAACTTTACTATTTTAACTGTGAATAGACCTTGTTTTGATTGATTTAACTGTACAGAATTTAGCTCTTGTAAAGGGAGAGTAATCCTTGAAGGATTCCGGGCACAACATGGCCTAAATTGTGCCGATGTGCCAAAAACTCAAAACTCAAACGCTATCTATCTATCTATCTATCTATCTATCTATCTATCTATCTATCTATCTATCTATCTATCTATCTATCTATCTATCTATCTATCTATCTATCTATCTATCTATCTGTCTGTCTGTCTGTCTATCTATCTATCTATCTATCTATCTATCTATCTATCTATCTATCTATCTATCTATCTCTCTGGGTCCAAAGAAAAACTCTCGCCGAAGACAGAAGCAAAAGATAAAAAGAAAACTTAAATAGGCCCCATGAGGACAACGGCTTTGTCTGCATTAAATGTAGCAAAATATCCAGGTCGTAACTGGACTTTGTAGTCATGCGAAAAATGGCACTCAATCTTTGGAAACGAATACGTAAATATCTATGTCAATATCTATGTCTAGATGTATAGCTATATCTTTAGCTATGTCTTTATTTGTATTAATATCTGTAGCTACATTTATGTCTATAGCTATTGCTATATATGTATTTATATATCTTATACTCTAGGGAACTGATAAAAAGACTTTATGGGATGTCCACCAACTGACCACTGGATCAACACGTGCTCGCATGTGGCTCGTGGAGGTCAGTCACAGCTTTAGAACTACTGAGTGTTGCGACACTTTTTACTTGGCAAGCATTCTACCAGTGTTAGACGTGCACTGTTAGACTTTAACACACTGTTAGACTTAAACACACTGTTAGACTTAAACACACTGTAATACTTAAACACACTGTTAGACTTAAACACACTGTTAGACTTAAACACACTGTTAGACTTAAACACAGTGTTAGACGTATACACACTGTTTGATTTAAACACACTGTTAGACGTAAACACATATTACTAACTTTTAGAGTCAACAGCTTTGAAAATGCTGACAATAGGTAAAACAGACTTACGACGTGGCAACGAGCTGTCGGTCTCTAATGGCCACAGGTTACGACGTTGCAGGACCGTGTTCAGGCCGTCTCTCGACCAAACTCGTGAATTACAAGCTACATAACGTCCTGACACTTTTATTCAAATTACATGACGTTACATGACGTTGCAGAGGCTTTAGAATGACGATTCATTCCCACTATGCCATATCTAAAATATTACCATCGCAGACTCAGCAAGTCCGAGATAAAAGCATTTCTATATGACGTAGATTTATGTAATGTTAGTACAAATTATTTTCACGAGAACCCAGTTAAGTCTCTCAGTGGCAGCTTACATCTCGAGAGACGATTTTTTTTTTTTGCAACTTCTTATGTGATCTTCGAAAGCCCCAGGACGATGATCCATTGCTTCCACCAAAGATGCTTACGCTCCATCATGGACATACGGTGGCAAGACCGTACTACAAACAGCGATGTCCTTGCCAACGCCGGTATGGACAGTATAGAGGGACTTCTTTTGGTCCGACAAAAGCGCTGGGTAGGGCACGTATCCCGTATGGGTGACGAACGTATGCTAAAGGCAGTCTTTTTCGGTGAGCTAAAAGGTGGTCGACGTAACAGAGGCGCCCCACGGAAACGCTTCAAAGACCAGCTTAGGCGCCAACTTGCCTTAGCTGACATAAAAGAGAGCACCTGGTTGCATGCGGTCTCAGAACGAGACAGCTGGAGGTCACTCACGAAGGCCGCGGGATACACATTTGAGACCAATAGAAAATCTGCTGCCGAGGACAAACGCAGACGGCGAAAAGAAAATCTAAATCGACCACCTGCGGACAATGGTTGTGCTTGCCCTGTTTGTGGCAAAATATGTAGGTCACAGCTGGGGCTGCATTCCTCACTATTCTTCGGACTCGAAGACAAGCCTTAATATTATTATTATTATTGTGTGGATAAATCAGTCAACAATTAACACACATGTTGCCGCGATCGTTTTTGTTTTAATGTATTAAAAAACTTGTTAATTCATGGCTCAAGCCTTTTCAAGGGAGCTAATTCAACTTATACTATTACATCTGTTAAGTACGATTTTTTTTTTCTTCTGCTCGATACCAAACAAAAGAATTAATTGCTAACATTTAATTTAGTATTTTTTTAAAATTATTATCATTGATTCTTGATTTGTCAGATTGAGCAAAAATGTAACTTGATTCCATTGGGTGTTTGGGAAATGACGTGTACAAACTTTTTACCAGACAGACAGACAGAGTTGATGTAAGCTTTGTACAAAGTATAATGTGACACAACATAAATGTTCCGATAATATTCATGCCGAGTTTATTCGAAGTGTGCTGCCCTCACTGTGTCCTAGGAAGTTTTGGACAGACTTGGTCTGTTGCCTATACATCTCAAAGAGAAATACTGGCACCAGCTGCTTAGCCACGCCCTGAACGAGACAGTCAAGAAACTCGAAATGGCGTCAGTGATCGGAGAAGAACAGCAGCTGATTAGTGACGTATGTATATGTACCAGTGTGTATGTGTGTGTGACTGTGTGTGGATAGTTTGTTTCTATTAGCTGCATAGTTTCTGATGAGGAAATCTGTCACAGTTGGGCTATGAAACTGGACATAGAGAGAACAAACTTGAGGCGAGTTACAGAAAGATATGTAATTTTTTTTTGTATTTTGTTTAAATTGTTCTTGATACTATTATACTTGATACTTGATTTCTACAAACATCTACATTCAAGTTTAATTTCGACATTTAGAAGTGAACACCCTTACAAGGTTTAGTGGTAGGCAAACCAACGACCGTGTTCGAATTAAGAACTAATGGAGTAAAATAGATTATCTTAATCCCATGTAATTATTATTATAGATTTTCTATAGCGCTACTTTCATGCTCAGAGCGCTTTGGTCCAATCTCATTTCTGGACCAGTTGGGGGGGGGGGGTATCTAGGAGTTGGTTTTCCGTGCTGCCTTTAGGCGCTCAGTAAACAGTAAACACAACTCTGCCCGAGTCGGGTGTCGAACCTCGAGCCCCCTTCTAGGTAGCCAAGACAAGCCAAGTTCAAGCGCACTTAGCCTCTCGACCACGCTTCCCATAATCTGTTAATCAGACATACATACAGAATTGCCCCGTTCTTTTTTTTTGTATGTCTGTCTGTCTGTCCCACACCCAAACTCGGATCAAGCTGTAGACGTTATTTCATAAAAACGAATTAGGTCTAAGTGTCTGTTAATCTGTTCTACTGTAGACATTATTAATTTTTTAGTGTGTGGAAATAGTTTTAATTTTTTGGGATCTTCCTCTTTCTGGGCTTGGTTTATCCTCATCAAGAAAACATACCAAAGTCTAAGCTTATCCTAATTCCGAATATGTGCCTTAGGCTTGGCTTATCCTCATCAAGAAAACATACCAAAGTCTAAGCTTATCCTAATTCCGAATATGTGCCTTAGGCTTGGCTTATCCTCATCAAGAAAACATACCAAAGTCTAAGCTTATCCTAATTCCGAATATGTGCCTTAGGCTTGGCTTATCCTCATCAAGAAAACATACCAAAGTCTAGGCTTATCCTAATTCCGAATATGTGCCTTAGGCTTGGCTTATCCTCATCAAGAAAACATACCAAAGTCTAGGCTTATCCTAATTCCGAATATGTGCCTTAGGCTTGGCTTATCCTCATTAAGAAAACATACCAAAGTCTAGGCTTATCCTAATTCCGAATAGGTGCCTTAGACTTGGCTTATTATCATTAAGAAAACATATCAAAGTCTAGGCTTATCCTAGTTCCGAATATGTGCCTTAGACTTGGCTTATCCTCATTAAGAAAACAAACCAAAGTCTAGGCTTATCCTAATTCCGAATTAGGCTTGGCTTATCCTCATTAAGAAAACATACCAAAGTCTAGGCTTATCCTAATTCCGAATATGTGCCTTAGGCTTGGTTTATCCTCATTAAGAAAACATATCAAAGTCTAGGCTTATCCTAGTTCCGAATATGTGCCTTAGGCTTGGCTTATCCTCATTAAGAAAACAAACCAAAGTCTAGGCTTATCCTAATTCCGAATATGTTTGTTTGTAAAATGTTTTACATGTTTCGGATGTTCCTTCAGAGTTGATAGTTTACTTCCTAGTCCAAACCTCCCGCAGGACGACGGGGGATGGGAGCGGGCAGGGTTTGAGCCCTCGACCGTCGATAAATCCGAATGACAGTCCAGCGCGCAAACCGCACGACCAGGCAGCCTTAGGCTTGGCTTATTATGAAAACGGGACGTAAGATTTTGGTCTTATCTTATTCAGAAAGCGTGAAATCTTTAATTTGAAAAGTATTAGAAAATTGAAAAGAAAATAATTTCCCTGAACATTTCTCTGCAGATAATTCATATTTTGATTCGGCAAATTCAAGATTTCTCCGTGACTCAAGGTGAAGAAGACGTCGCGCTGTCGAAGTAAGTTGATTAGCTTTACATTAGCTTTACATTAGTTTTACATTAGCTTTACATTAGCTTTACATTATGGAGAAAAAGAGTGACTCAGATACACACAGCATAACTGAGCCTGATGGTTATTATGAAACTATTCAAGGAGCAACTATTTGAAAGAAAGAAAGGGCTGTGCGGACCATGTGACGTTAAAGGGAAACTCCGATGGTTTTTCAAATTTGAGTTATTGACATATTTGAATTTCTTCGTAAAAAGTTGTAATAGTAAACATTTTACCTTTTTTTTTTATTTAAATGCTTGGAAACATTTATATTGAATTAATTAGACAGTAAATTAACTATTGGTAATTAATTACTTTGTTTTGGTATCTTGAGCAAGGGAAAGAAATCGTACTTGACAGATTTGGTGATATAAGTTGAATTAGTCCCCATGATGAATCTTGAGTCATGAGTGAATTTTTTTGTATGCATTCCAAAAAGATCACTTAAACATTCACAATTATACCCCCTTCTTCCCTCTTCCTTTCACACCTGGTCCAGTCACGTGATAGGATCATGGCGCATTCAGGAAGCTAAAAGCTAAATAAAAACAATTGGTAAAAATACTTC
This sequence comes from Biomphalaria glabrata, assembly GCF_947242115.1. Lineage (NCBI taxonomy): Eukaryota > Metazoa > Mollusca > Gastropoda > Planorbidae > Biomphalaria > Biomphalaria glabrata. The sequence continues at coordinate 46,322,534 of NC_074719.1, forward strand.
TAATCACACATATTTATTATGTTGCAGAGGTACCATATCGGCTACATGCATAATTAAATCTAGAAAAATTACATGACCGACTCACACTCTACACTTCTATAATTAGACGTAAAATATATATAAAAAATAAAAGGTCCCCTTTTTTGTGGTGTATAGGGCAGATGATGTAAAGGTCATCTGTTTATGTGGCTTACAGTTAACGAGGGTATCATGTGGCCATCACAACGACCAACCGCTAGTGTCAGGTAGAGCTGGGTGGACTCAGAGGCGCCCAAAGACCCGACATTAAAAATCCCAGTCTTCACCAGGATTCGAATCCGGGACCCCCCGGTTCGGAAGCCAAGCGCTTTACGGCTCAGCCACCGCGCCTCTTGACTAACCATTTTGCTTCGACAACCATTTTGGCATTTAGTGATCTTGATTATACATATTTGTGACCTGTAATGAGTTTTGATCTACTATTAGTGATTATGCTGGCTTCAAGTGAGATTAGTCTCATTCAAGACTCGACTGTTTTCTGTCAACAGGTTGTTGCCTGGTGTGGACGTCACAGAGGAGACCCAGAAAGCTGTCCGTATTGCCATGACTGCGACCTTTGACCTCCCCGCGTGAGAATCCCTTTTGTACTACAATGCTATGGTGTCACGTGTGTAGGAAGCCCACACGTCAGTTCAGTGACGTAACAAAATGGTAGCCCTGGCCGCCTCGATGGGGCTCGTTGCCTCCGCCCCCAAGATTAATATGGGGGGGGGGGAAATAGTCATTTCATGACACTATTGCGTGTCAGAAGTCGTTACTGAATTGAAGTAAGGGCTTTATTACTTGTAAAAGGTGGTACATACATCGAAGTATCTTTTTTGGTAAATTTGTTGATAACTGCATGACTAGATTTGTTGTTAGTGACAATGAACTGTTTACTTTTTGGGGGAATGGGTCACTGTCACAATATTGAATCCCGGCTCACTGATACCTTTCTAAGTCATTGCTTCAGTAATACACAGGGCCGGATTCAAGGGAGGGCAAGCGGGGCTACAGCCCTGAGGGATCCACAAGAAATGGGGCACCCACAAAAGAGATACAATTAATATATATTTGAATTTCGACGGTTCAGAAATTTTAATTTGTTCGCATTTTTACGGCTGACAAAAAATGTACGCTTATAGCATACTCGGAATAAGTAAATACAGCTCCGAATTTACGACAGTGAGTCTACCAAGGGCCTTACCCTCCACAAACTCAAAAATATATATTTTTTGAAAACTAAAAATGCATATTAAATATTTTTAAAAAGGAATTGATATTAAATTTACAAGGACTCAGTTTCTTTCTGCTAAAAGATAGAGTATTTCTAGATAGAACTATTTTCATTCGTAAGTGGATCTTTATAACAAGCTTTCAGAAAATTGTAGGAGCCTCCACCGAAATCATGCCCCGGGGCCTGGACATTCTTAAATCCGGCCCTGGTAATACTCATTATTTCTCTACACCAAATTTAGAACCGGAAGTAGATTTAGTAGCACTTCGAAAATAATGTCAGTAAAGAAATTTGTTAGACCTTCGCATATCTAGATTTTGACTTATAGCTCATAGGCTACGATCTTTCAGCATTAATGCTAAGAAACACTAGCTGTAGGCCCCTATATTTATAAAACTAATAACAAAATGCCACGAGCAGACGTGACTTCACCTGCTTATCCTATGAATTTGACGTGACTTTGAGTATAGATCTATAGATTTACTAACTTTGGTCTTACTCGTAGCATGAAACACTAACCAGTATATTTTATGTCCCTAACAACAGAATGCCACAAGCAGACGTGGCCTTGGGTGGCGACCTTCACCTTCCCATTCTTGACAAATCGTACTTTGAAAAGCGAGAACATTTTTTCACTACTAAGATGAAGCTAACAGAAGCAGACGTAGTGGCGATGGAAGAAGAGGTCAAGCAGTTCCTGGAGTTTCTTAAGGTCGGAATCATTTTGCCCCTGTTTTATTTTGTTTTGGTTCATTTATCAAATGATTTGCAAGTAGATCGAGGTCAAATGGATTGTCCAACATCTTCACGTGATCTGCACTTTTGCAAATTGTTGACATGCATGGTTACCCACAAGATGGCGGAATAAAAAATCCGTTAGATCTAGGGAAAAAACAAATTAAAAGTAGTATTTCATTGCGAGTATTGTTTACAGGGTCAGATATACGAAACGAAACAAGAAACCTAAGGTCCTAATTTCTTATTGAGGCCGACACGTAGGTTCCACACCCAATCTCGGATCAAATTGAAAATTTGCACTTTTATAAATAATTATAAGCTATATTGTACCTGACAACATAAGAACCAATACAAAAAAAAAAAAAAAAAACTAATTAATAATTTAAATATTGGTAATTAATTATTTTGTTTGGTATCGAACAGGGGAAATAAATCGTTCATGACTGATGTGGTGGTATTAGTTGAATTAGTCTCCTTTATAGGTCGCAGCTTCAAAGTCACTTTATGCATCAATAGATAACTATACTGTCATTTTCGTAGGCGCCTCACTAGCGGAGTGGTTAGGATGTCGGCTTGAGGAGGCTTGAGCCATGAGTTCGAATTCAGGTCGTTCCAACTTTTTAAAAAAAAAAAGCTTTTAAAAAGCGAATTCGGTAAAAAAAAAATTCATCCAGATTTACCTTTCTTCCCCCCCCCCCCTTTTTCAACCTCTATTTTCCAAACTGGTCCAGGCAATAGATATTATTATAGCGTATTGAGAAAGCTAAAAGCATGAAATAGCGCGAAAAAAAAATACAATCGGCAAAATATTTCAAATCGCACAGATTTATTGTTGTTGGTCTAGAATCCCTAGTTCTACCTACAAATTTAATCAAGAGACTGATCCAAACGAATTAATACAATTACACTTCGTATAAGCTTGTATTCTTTGTCTTGTTTATTTATTCTTTATTAGACTGAGTCTCTGTCAAACAAAGATGTCAAATCCATTTTAAAACTATTCCTGATGCTGGCCAATCACGAGAAGATAACAAAACCCGAACAGTGTGACTCGATGAAAAGAAACATGCCAAAGTTTGGAATCACTCCCACAGAACGTAACACAGAGGCCGCCATAGAGTCGAAACCAATGGTATTGGAGCTTCCAGAGCAATCCCAACCGGCACACACAGAAGAAAGACGCTTGGATATTGGCCAGGAAGGTGACTCCGTGGATTTGGAAAGAAGGGACGCCATTGAAGATGAGAATCTAGAACTCAATGAGATGATGTTGAAAGCAGGTCTTGGAGAAGGAGCTGTTGATGTCGGTGATGATGATGATGATGTGGATGAGGAAGGCATCAGAGGTGTTGACGATGTTAACCTGCCAAACGAACCCAGTGACCACAGCGGCGGGTTGGACAGTGAAAAAGTGTCGTCCCCTTTCATCCATGACATCAGACCGCCAGACGATTCAGAATTCGAATACGCTAAAAAAGATCCTCACACAGAATCAGCGGATAGTATACCACCCGACGATCCCAGATCGGAAGACGAGAATCAAAATAAAGAAGCTGCGGGCTCTAATGCAGACGACAGCATTAAACCTCCCGAGGAAGAAGAATCGAATCCGGTGGATGGTATCGAATACAATCAGGAAGGCGGGTCTTTATTAGGAGATGGTAGTATCGAATACAATCAACAAGACGGGTTGAAGTTCTTGGATGACCAACAGATCGGAAAGTCGTCTGACTATGACCCAAATGAGGATGATGTTGATGAAAACGAGGCTGACACTGAGAACAAAAAGAGCGCTGAAAACGAGGCTGCTTCTGCTGACCCTGGCAACGAGTTGGAAAGATCAGATGAGGCAATGAAGGGGCCAAGACAAGAGGCCATCATCCCAGAAAAACAAATGAATGCAGAGCAAGAATCAGCGAATCCCATGTCGTCAAATGTTGCCAAAAAAGCTATTTTGGCAGAAACAGAGCTGAGCTTTAAGACGTCATATGAAAGTAAGTAGATCTAGGCAATAGCAGTGTAGCAAATGAGATTGGACCAAAGCGCTCTGAGCATGCTATAAGCATGAAAGTAGCGCTATATAAAAGCTATAATAATAATAATGTCCCTTGCAATAACATATTAGTGAAGATTTATTCGTCGTCATAGGTGTTATCAGTTCTCTCATAATTGAAGATGCCATTGAATTACATGTCATTGTTTTTTTCTTGTCGATGTAAAACATTATTAATGTACACCCAAACTATTGGGTTCATGAAATTTTGATACGATCAAAATTTTTCTCTGCCCTGGGAGGACTGTGGTGACACGGTTACTGTGTGAGGTCAACCGTGACACACGGTCAAGTGTTGGGTATCGAGAGGTAGGGGACTTGCGGGAAGTGACGAGTGTGTAAACAAGAGAGAGAGAAAGTCAGCGAGTGAAGTATGAGATCTGTATATAATGTTTGCCGTGTATATATGTTTTGTTAAAATGTTACACAATTAAAAGGCACTGTAAACGTAAAAGGACTTGTTTATATAATGATTATATAATTGATCTAATTGTTCTGTAAAGGATCAATCTCTTATTCAAAGCCTAAAGAAAAAAAAAAGGTTTCCGTGAACAAAAAAAAATCCAAAAAATCTCCCCTTCCTTTAGTTGTGCTCCATGGTTACTATATAGTACTGCAGTTCACGTGATAATATATAAAACTACTTATTAATTGTTGTTTTAAATTCTGTTCCACTTATATGTATACTAAATAGATTTTTTCTCTTTAAAAATAAAAGTACAATTTTTTTGAGTAAATGTAGTAGTTAGTATGATAGAACTTACATAACTTAGCAATACAATTGTAAGAAAAAATATTTTTGACTAAAAATCTAAAACAGTTTGCATAAATGTATTTCCATTATGACATATTGTCATTACCCTTACTAAATAGCCTCCCGTGTTTATTACAGTTAATTGTGAATAGTTGTAAAAATGGTGTAATGTTATGAAAAAACTTCTCGCATAGTTGATTTTAAAAATTAAATTTACGTTTTTAGAAAAGAAAAAAGTAACCGTTGCATAAGAACTTTGAATGGTCTAAAATATCATGATATCGGATTTTCTATCTTTTCTAGTTTACGAGATATAAACGGGACGGACGGACGGACAGAATACACAAAAACTAATAGCGTCTATTCCCCTTTCGGGGGCTGCTAATAAAAAATTAGCACGTAGCTATGTCGCGTAGCCATGTAGCAAGTAGCTGTTTAGCCTTGATAGATGAAAAGTGCTTTTTTCTTTATTTTAGGAAAAAGGAGGGTATTTTTTTTAATTTTATTTTTGTAAATAAAATTTAATAAATGCTCCCTTCAATTTACAACTAATACTTCCTTTGCTCACGTCTGCTATGTTATTGACGCAGCCCACGTGTAACACACAATTACTTCGATACTAACACACTAGATCTATGTTTTTCTTCCTAAGCCACGGCTCCCAGGGCATCCGCTCTATTTGAGACGGAGGAAGAAAGGCGTCTCAAGGAAGAGGCGGAAGATGAGACGCTCTTCAATCAGCTGGTGGAAGAAGAGGACATCGTAGCCGTGACGCAGCATTTTCTGAACAAGTTTCAGGAGACTGAACACACCCAAGTAAGCGATTCCTCACCACCCCTCCCCTTTTTGGTTTATTACCATTTTCAGAAAAATAAGCCTAAATATTTCGAGTTTGACCCATGTTAGTTCTCAGGAGCGTAGCTAGGGATTTGGGGGCCCGGGGGGATCTTCAATATCTCCCCCTCATCTCCCCACAGCTACGCCCCTGTTAGTTCTTGATATTTTTGGTATTTTTGTGAGTGGTGGCTGAGTGAGCTGAATCCCATCGAAGATTACATTTGAAACAGAAGGATTTCGTTTCAATCCAATTGATGTACTCACTCAATTTAATTATTAATCAATTGTAGAAAACATGGGGAAAGGGCGTTGTGCTGGTAACATTACACCCTCTCAGTTGAGCATGAAGACGTGAGATCGCGTCTTCATACTTAAGCGCAGTACGCTACGCCTATGGCACGACCAAATCGCAATAATACATTAGGCTGCCGTCTTAATGAACACAAACATGAAATAGAAACAATAGATAACTAGACAATCTTCAATGTTCAAAGACTTTTCACTAGAAGAGTGGTTACCGCGTTAGCTCGAGAATCCTGAGAAGGCTTTAGTCCACAAACTCGAAATCAGGTCGTTCCTTTTTTTTTTTTTAGATTTATTTTTATAAATGCTTTTTATTGTTAGTCTAGATCTATTACAAATTTAATCAAGTGACTTATCAAAATTAGTTGATAAAAGTAAGCTTTTTTTTTTTTAAGATTTTTAAAAAAATGTTTTTCTTGTTTACATTTCGCAAGTGAACTTGAACTTGGCTTGGCTTGGCTACCTAGAAGGGGGCTCGAGGTTCGACACCCGACTCGGGCAGAGTTGCGTTTAAAGGCAGCACGGAAAACCAGCTCCTAGATACCCCCTCCCCCCCCCCACACACACACTGGTCCACAAATGAGATTGGACCAAAAGCGCTCTGAGCATGCTATAAGCATGAAAGTAGCGCTATATAATAGCTATAATAATAATAATAATAATAATACTATCCCTTACACTAGACTTGTAAGTAAGACTGGTACGTGGTCATGTGAAATTTTTTCCTCGCATGCAGGGAGTCAGTTTCCCACCCCACAGAATACATCAGTTCATAGCTTTGAATATGTCCAAGTTGTGGAGCCGTGGACCCCAGAAACACGAGATGGGGGAGTGGCTACAGGACGAATACGTGTCAGAGATAGCTAAAAGGTTTGACAACTCTCTTGAGTCTTTTGGAATTTTCGAATGCTTAGATAAACTTAATGTATCAGTAAGATTTGTGTTTAGATAAAACTTATGTGTCAGTAAGATTATCGCTTAGATAAACCTTATGTGTCAGTAAGATTCTTGTTTAGATAAACCTTATGTGTCAGTAAGATTCTTGTTTAGATAAACCTTATGTGTCAGTAAGATTCTTGTTTAGATAAACCTTATGTGTCAGTAAGATTCTTGTTTAGATAAACCTTATGTGTCAGTAAGATTCTTGTTTAGATAAACCTTATGTGTCAGTAAGATTCTTGATTAGATAAACCTTATGTGTCAGTAAGATTCTTGTTTAGATAAATCTTATGTGTCACAATGTTAGTAAGATTCTTGTTTAGATAAACCTTATGTGTCAGTAAGATTTTTGTTTAGATAAACTTAATGTATCAGTAAGATTCTATTTAGATAAACCTTATGTGTCAGAAAGATTCTTGTTTAGATAAACCTTATGTGTCAGTAAGATTCTTGTTTAGATAAACCTTATGTGTTACAATGTTAGTAAGATTCTTGTTTAGATAAACTTAATGTATCAGTAAGATTCTATTTAGATAAACTTAATGTATCAGTAAGATTCTTGTTTAGATAAACCTTATGTGTCAGTAAGATTCTTGTTTAGATAAACCTTATGTGTCAGTAAGATCCTCGTTTAGATAAACCTTATGTGTCAGTAAGATTCTCGTTTAGATAAACCTTATGTGTCAGTAAGATTCTTGTTTAGATAAAACTTATGTGTCAGTAAGATTCTCGTTTAGATAAACCTTATGTGTCAGTAAGATCCTCGTTTAGATAAACCTTATGTGTCACTAAGATTCTCGTTTAGATAAACCTTATGTGTCAGTAAGATTTTTTTTTAGATAAACCTTATGTGTCACTAAGATTCTTGTTTAGATAAACCTTATGTGTCAGTAAGATCCTCGTTTAGATAAACCTTATGTGTCACTAAGATTCTCGTTTAGATAAACCTTATGTGTCAGTAAGATTTTTTTTTAGATAAACCTTATGTGTCACTAAGATTCTTGTTTAGATAAACTTTATGTGTCAGTAAGATTCTTGTTTAGATAAACCTTATGTGTCAGTAAGATTCTTGTTTAGATAAACCTTATGTGTCAGTAAGATTCTTGTTTAGATAAACATGTGTCAATAAGATTTTTGTTTAGATAAACCTTATGTGTCAGTAAGATTCTTGTTTAGATAAACCTTATGTGTCAGTAAGATTCTTGTTTAGATAAACATGTGTCAATAAGATTTTTGTTTAGATGTATTCTTGATGAAAACTGGTATTATAAATTTCGAGATGTTTAGGTCGCCGCTGAGTCCACCCAGTTCTTATGAGTACCTGACATTAGTTTGGGAAGTAAAGGTGGTTGGTCGTTGTGCTGGCCACATGACACCCTCGTTAACCCCCGGCCATAGAACAGATGCACTTTACACCATCCGCCCTATAGATCGCAATGTCTGAAAGTGGTACTTGACTTTAATTTGCTCCATCTTCGCACAGTTTGATCAACAATCTTACAAAATGTCGCCTGCCGCCAGACCTCCTCAGACAACTCGCCATCTGCATTGTGGGCGTACTGATGGTGGACATGGCCGATACTAACAAGTATTTGACAGATAGTCTGGTCAGATGTGTAAGTGTATTAATAGTTTAATAGAATCTTTCGATGGCTTGTTTAAAATATAAACCTTTTTTATACGTTTATAAGAATTCTCTCAAACGGCTTTAACTTTTTCTCTCCTAGCTTTAAACTAAATAAGAAGATCCTAAATACTTTTTACGGCGCGACTATACAAAATCTGCTAACATACGGAATAACTTGTTGGCAAGGCAACGCGTCATCTAAACTGTTGCGATGTCTAGAAAACGTCATGAAAAAGCATCAGAAATTACACTCGCAACATTACCACATTTAAAGGAACTTTTTGAACAAAAGTATCTAAGGAAAATCGAAAAAATCTTGGAAGACAACGGCCATCCGCTCCATCAGAACTACGTCAGGTCGTCGCTAAGTGGGCGACTACTGTCAATCAAAACAAGAACAGAGCGATAGAAAAACTCGTTCGTACCTCATTCGGTCAGACAATATCAACGCCACTTGTTGTTCAGGAAACATGAATAGGACCAAGATGCCTGTGTGTAGTCGCTGAATGAACTTTCTATGTTGTGTCTGTTGTATTTATGTGTATGTTTCTGTTGTGTTGTCTTTATATGAGAAAAGAGTCCTTGTAATCACAACAAATTTCCATAAGGATCAATACAGCAGTCTTAGTCTTAGTCTTAGTCTAACAGACAATACCAACGTTGATTCCACCAGAATGTGGTAAATAATTACGGAGAGAAAGAGTTAAGTGTATAAACTAACTTAGAGAAACGTAAATTAAGAAGTGGGCAGATTAAAAGAAAAACAAATAGGGGGGCGGCTAGCTGCAGCGTATTCAGCGTGCACCGTTGCTTCTCAGTGTCGGTGAGTTCAAGAATCGATTACAATGAGACCATAGTTTGTAATCATTGCATCAGGAATCGATTACAAGGAGACCATAGTTTGTAATCATTGCATCAGGAATCGATTACAAGGAGACCATAGTTTGTAATCATTGCATCAGGAATCGATTACAACGAGCCCATAGTTTGTAATCATTGCATCAGGAATCGATTACAAGGAGCCCATAGTTTGTAATCATTGCATCAGGAATCGATTACAAGGAGACCATAGTTTGTAATCATTACATCTGTAATGATGGAATGCCCTTATACCTTGGAGAACTCAACCACAGCCAGTTATGTCACTAGGGAGTGCGGGCCGCACCTTCTGTCACCGACCCTACTGACGCCACTGATCACAATGTGTAACTCCCATAACCCTGAACGATATGGGCTCGTCGCTTCTAGTTTTAGGGTTAGATGCTATAGGTGGCGGCTCAATGGACCTCACTCACCAATCGTAAACAAACAACATTTAGTCACGTGATCTTATTGATAAAACAACGGGGAAAACTGTCACGTGACAACCATCATGAATTAAACATGAGATCGTAAATTATATAGAAGAGATAGAGAACCACGTGGCTAAATGTTGTTCGTTGACGATTGGTGAATGAGGTCCATTCCTTTACTTTATTCCGTTTATCATTAAAGCTGTTATTGATAATCCCAGTGTGGTCACTTTCTAAATCATTAGGCTTTGTTACACAAGAATGACAAAACAGTTCATAATACACACAGTACACACACACAAGACACCAAGCCAGTTTGACACACCAGTACAGATCAGTCCACAACACACAACAAGAAACATAAACACGCAACACCCGGCCGTTGTGTTGTCCACTAGTTTACAACACTAGGTTTCATGCTCTATGTATTTTTTCGTAACTGGAGCAGACCCCAGCCATGTACCTTCAAGCCAAATCTTGTCTGGCTTTCTAATTTTGACACCCTCGTTAACCGTAGGCCACAGAAACAGATGACATGTACAGCATCTGCTCTATAGACCACAAAGTCTGAAAGGGGAACTTTATTCTAACTTTAATGCAGTTAGTGTTTACATCGACACAAAATATTCCTTTAATTTATATATTCGAAATGATAATAAACTTCATAAAAGCCTAAATGTTGATAGTTTTGGCAACCAACCCCACTTGAACATCTATCTATTTGAGAAAAAAAAATTACCCATGAAAAAAAACAACATCATTTAAGGCAGTGATGCCCAACCTAATTCGACCGGCGGGCCATTTTTGTTTTCGACACTCGTGTCGCGGGCCATATGACCGAAAAGGTACAACAACGAAATGAAATTGATCTGAAACAATTTTATTAGAGACCTGTGGCTCTCTTAATGGGGCATTTAAAGTTGATCTTAGTTTTTACGCGTCGGGAAAATGGCTTCACGTCTCTGCTTAAAATGTGAATATCACTTATCATTGGTAGCTATTTAACTACCGACTTATTTTCTTGTCTCTTTTTGGTAAATATTCCCATCGATCCCACGACTGCTAGGCGTAGTATAAGAATCTTATATTCGCGGCTCAAAGCAAGAATGGCGTCAGATTTGTTTTACAATGCCGTTTATGTTTTTTTTTATTTTTTTTTTTAAACAGCCACACTTTCTTTACAAATCAAATATTTTGGATTATCATCATGTTCCACAAAAAAAAAAGTAAAGATAGTTCACATGTCCTGTTAGATTCTACATTCACAGTCCATTAGTAGTTTCTTCGGCTTCCCAATTTCATAAACGTACACATGTTAAAAGTCATAATACCAATCCATCTTTTTTTTTTTTTTTTTTGGAGGGAGGGAATTTTCTACACTTTTGTGCCGACGGTTCGGCGGGCCGGATGGAACCACATCTCGGGCCGGATCTGGCCCGCGGGCCGTATTTTGGGCATCACTGATTTAAGGCATGGACATCGCAGAAAAGATGCGAACCTTTAATCATAAACAAAAAAAAAAAAAGATTTCTTACGTTCGCTAGACAATTAAATTATTGGATAAAAGATCACTTCCTAGTGTCAACTTCACTGTAATGTTTGAATTGAATGAATGTTTATTATTATCATTAAACATGTTTTGTGGTTTAAACCACGAAAAGATACATGATTTTTATTATTAAGCAATGGTTTCCACTGAAGCCCACTATCTACAAATACACTATATATGAATCTCCAACGGAGTGACACTAAGTCAACTCAAAGAAAAGCTTTTTTTTTTCTCCATTTGGTCTTAGCTACCTATTCAATGGATTTCACTCATGGGTAACCAAAAGTTTTTGAGAATCCAAGTATCCTCAGTAAAAAATACAAATAAGAATGTATCTTTCCCTTCGTATATCTCCTAGTCTGTTGGACCGTTGGGGCACCACACAAGATCTGTTGACCGTCTTTCTCCATTTCTTTCTGTCTTTTGCTTTTGGTGGAATCTCTGTCAATGGCAGGCCCGTCCATTCTTTTATGTTGTCTTCCCATCGCTTTCTCTGTCCGCCTCCTCTTCTCTTTCCTGGTACCGTTCACTGAATGAAGGCTTTAGCGATCCCTGAGGACCTTGTGATATGGCCATAGAGGCCCTCGCGCACTGCTAAGGCCGCAACTGAGTAAATGTGTATTTTACCTTTACCTAACCCTTAGTCTGTTGACCGTTGGGGCACCATGCAAAATTTGTCGACCGTCTTTTTCTATTGCTTTCTGTCTTCTGCCTAAGATAGAACCTCCTTCAATGGCAGGCCCGTCCATTCTTTTATGTTGTCCTCCCATCGCTTTATCTGTCTGCCTCCTCCTCTTTTCCCTGGTACTGTTTCCTGAAGGAAGGTCTTTGCGAACCCCGAATATTTGTAAGATGTATATACACATATACATAATATCAAATCCTAAATGTGTCATTTCTCTGTGTACTGTACTAGATCCTGAACAGATTCCTCAAAGACCTACAGCACAACAAAGTGACCTTGGCCGTGGTTGAGCTGACCCTAAAGGTCATCCTGGAGGAATACAGTGAGTACATGGAAACGCACATCGACTTCAAGGTAACTCACCCTAGTTATGAATATCAGTGTGGGCCGTGTTTAAGTGCTTGGCTTCCAAGCCTGTGGTCCTGGGTTCAAATCTCGGTGAAGCCTTGGATTTTGAATTTAGGAATATTTTTTAGGGCGCCCCTGAGTCCACCAAACTCTAATGGGTACCTAACTTTAGTTGGGGAAAGTAAAAGCGGTTGGTCGTTATGCTGGCCACATGACACCATCGCTAACCGTAGACCACAGAAACAGATGACCTTAACATCATCTACCCTATTGATCGCAAGGTCTGAAACGGGAACCTTACTTACTTTAATGTGTTTACCAGTAAGTCAGTTATAGTCCATTACCTACTGTTACCATCGGTGCGCAGCGTGTGGACGTGGGATGGTGCGAAATGTGTGTTGAAAGAGGGTGGATGAGAGCAGTTGGAAACCGGAAAAAGAAATCAGCATCATCATCAAACTCCATTTGAGTGAGGGCTTGAGAGGCTCAAATCCTCGCTTGCAAAAGCCCTGGACAGAAACCCTGCTGTCTTGCGTAGTGCGTACACGTCACCATACAGGTCGAGAATTTATTTTGGGTTTCCCACACCCTGTCGAGACGGAGATCAGCAAGTCTGGTGCAGTCAAACAGAATATGAGGCACGGTTTCCTCTTCTTCCCCGCAGAGGGGGCACCGTGAATCATAATGGACCTCATTCACCAACCGTAAACAAACAACATTTAGCCACGTGGTGCTCTATCTCTTCTATATAATTTACGATCTCATGTTTAATTCATGATGGTTGTCACGTGACAGTTTTTTTCGTTGTTTTATTAATAAGATCACGTGACTAAATGTTGTTTGTTTACGATTGGTGAATGAGGTCCATTTGGCCATAGCCGAAAAACGAAATAGACAGCACACTTTTTAGTGCATCCAGTGTAAAGACGTGGTTTTTTTAAAAAGATGCATTCGGTTTAATCAAAGTTTGTACGTTCACCTGTCTCTCTTATTTTGTTGGCCATTTTGTTCGATGAAGCGTCCTTGACCTAGTTTAATTTATTGTGAAAATTTTCAATAAAAACATTAGTGCCATTTGGAGTTCTGTGACCACGATTAAAATACCCAAACTACAATGCCATGATTGTGTATTGTTTTAATAATAAGGATGGCTGCCTGGTCGTGCGGTTTGTGCGCTGGACTGTCGTTCGGATATATCGACCGTCGAGGGTTCAAACCCTGCCCGCTCCCATCCCCCGTCGTCCTGCGGGAGGTTTGGACTAGGAAGTAAACTATCTTCAACTCTGAAGGAACATCCGAAACATGTAAAACATTTTACAAACAACAAACAATAATAGGTCAAAAAGGGTGTCCTGTTTTCGTAAAATGTTGACATCATTTTGTTTTCACTTTATCCTTTGTACTCCCAGAATCACGTAATCCACAATCCTACATGAACTGTTCTTCTCTTGGCTGCAGCCTTTTCCAATTTATTTGTAGTTCACCCGTTTTCTAAGGCTTAATTCTTCTCCAAAGCTACCAAAAAAAAAAAAACAGGCAATGACGGCGAAATGAAGTCTTGATTCGGCCACCGGCAGACTATGGTTTTGTCTGTGTAGATTCTGGCAGAATATGTAGGTCACATCTGGGTGCAGCCACGTGAAATACTATAATCCTTGTAAATTTTCGTTCATCTCATAAGGGAAATCGATGTAAAAGTTTGAAACATTTGTTATAAAAATTCCTTGATCTCTGTCTGTGTGTATGTGTGTATGTGTGTGTGTGGTGCGTGCGTGTGTGTGTTTGTGTGTGTGTGTATTTGTAATGAACGCGAATACGAAACGATCTAGATTGAATACCATTTTAATTGCCAGGTCATTAATTGTAAATTTAATCTGTATTTATTCTGTGATTCTGGATAGATATTAGATAATTTTCTCTTTGTGATTGACATTTAGTTTGATAACTTCTTGATGGAGGTTCTCGGCCAGGCGCACGACATGCTACGTATGAAGGCTGCTACAGATAAGGTTTTTGTCAAAGCTATCAGAAATTTTGAGGACCTCCCACCAGAAAAACGATCTTTTTTTACCGTCGCAGACTGGTCGGGGACTATCCAGTGAGTAATTCGTGTTAGTCCTGGGCCTATCCAGTGAGTAATTTCTGTTCGTCCTGGGACTATCCAGTGAGTAATTCCTTATAGTCCTGGGCCTATCCAGTGAGTAATTTCTGTTCGTCCTGGGACTATCCAGTGAGTAATTCCTTATAGTCCTGGGACTATCCAGTGAGTAATTTGTGTTAGTCCTGGGACTATCCAGTGAGTAATTCTTGTTAGTCCTGGGACTATCCAGTGAGTAATTCTTGTTAGTCCTGGGACTATACAGTGAGTAATTCCTTTTAGTCCTGGGACTATCCAGTGAGTAATTCCTTTTAGTCCTGGGACTATCCAGTGAGTAATTCTTGTTAGTCCTGGGACTATACAGTGAGTAATTCTTGTTAGTCCTGGGACTATCCATTGAGTAATTCTTGTTAGTCCTGGGACTATCCAGTGAGTAATTCCTGTTAGTCCTGGGACTATCCAGTGAGTAATTCCTGTTAGTCCTGGGACTATCCAGTGAGTAATTCGTGTTAGTCCTGGGACTATCCAGTGAGTAATTCTTGTTAGTCCTGGGACTATCCAGTGAGTAATTCTTGTTAGTCCTGGGACT
Organism: Biomphalaria glabrata; assembly: GCF_947242115.1. Taxonomy (NCBI): domain Eukaryota; kingdom Metazoa; phylum Mollusca; class Gastropoda; family Planorbidae; genus Biomphalaria; species Biomphalaria glabrata. The sequence goes on from NC_074719.1 coordinate 46,337,601, forward strand.
ATCCAGTGAGTAATTCCTGTTAGTCCTGGGACTATCCAGTGAGTAATTCCTTTTAGTCCTGGGACTATCCAGTGAGTAATTCTTGTTAGTCCTGGGACTATCCAGTGAGTAATTCTTGTTAGTCCTGGGACTATCCAGTGAGTAATTCTTGTTAGTCCTGGGACTATCCAGTGAGTAATTCCTTTTAGTCCTGGGACTATCCAGTGAGTAATTCTTGTTAGTCCTGGGACTATCCAGTGAGTAATTCCTTTTAGTCCTGGGATTATCCAGTGAGTAATTCCTTTTAGTCCTGGGACTATCCAGTGAGTAGTTCGTGTTAGTCCTGGGACTAGGTGAAGGTGTGGTGGCTGAGTGGTAAAGCGCTTGGATTCTGAACTGAGGGGGACGGGTTCTAATCCTGGTGATAACGGAGATTATTTTAAATTTCGGGATCTTTAGGGCGCCTCTGAGTCTACCCAGCTATAATGGGGACCTGACATTAGTTGGGGAATAGTAAAGGCGGTTGGCCGTTGTGCTGGCCACATGATTTCCTCGTTAACCATGGGCCAAAGAAACAGATGACATTTACTTCATCTGCCCCCTAGATCGCAAGGTCAGAAAGGGGAACTACTTCTACTTGCGGGACTAGGTTAGGTTTTAGTTTCGTATTAAATAATATATGTAAGAATGTATACATAAAGTGTGATGCTCCAGACAGCTTATTCAATCTACCATATGGGCCTATGTGTTTGCGTTAATTGGATTCACAGATTTGAATAGGGGGCTTAAAGTCTTTTCTTTAATATAATCAACTCAACTTTTATTCACAATATCAGTATAGTAATATACAGTCATAATCGCAAGATAATAAACCTAACCCAAACCATGATTTCTTAACTCTTAAATCAGTGTTTCCCAGACGTTTTCCGTAACGGAACACTTCGCACATTTAGAGTATTTAGCGGAACACATCCTTTTTTTTAGAGAGTGTAATTCGCGTTGTGACCTACAAGTTAATTATTTCAGTAGTTCGTGGAATACCTATTCAGGCCTCACGGAACACTAGGGTTCAGCAGAGCACAGTTTGGAAACGCTGTCTTTAATTATTCAAATCTATATCTACCATCCACAAGTCTTTTTTTTTTGACCAGGCGTTCCTCCAAATATGGAAATAATCTACCAAACACAGGTAGCTCATAAGTCGTCTTACTGTCCACAGAGAGAGAGAGAGTGTGTGGGAGAGACAGAAAAAGAGAGAGGGACATAAAGAGAGATAGAGACAGAAAGAGAGAGAGAGACAGAAAGAGACAGAAAGAGAGAGAGACAGAGAGAGGGACAGAAAGAGAGACAGAAAGAAAGAGAGAGAGACAGAAAGAGAGAGAGACAGAAAGAGAGAGACAAAAAGAGAGAGAGACAGAAAGAGAGAGAGAGAAAGAGAGAGAGAGACAGAAAGAGAGATTGACAGAAAGAGAGAGAGACAGAAAAAGAGAGAGAGAGGGACAGAAAGAGAGAGAGGGACAGAAAGAAAAAGAGAGAGAGAGTTTGTAACTTAGTGGGTGACTAGTCCAGTTGCATGTCACAACCTCTATGGAGAACTAAATGACTTGCTTACTGGGTCACACACCAAGACCGTACCTTATAGAAGACCTTAACACTGACTTGTGTGTTTAGACCAATAGCTCTTCGCCACGTCATAGGTTTGTACGACAAGGCAACGAGCTATTGGTCTAAACTGCTCACATGTTCTGACACTGAAGTTCAGTGTTAAAGCCTCAATGATCTCGGTCACACGAATCTCAGTTCCCCCCCACCCCCCATATGTCGACAAATAGACTTAAAAAACGACCTTGATGACTATAACAACACTGATTTTTATTATTGATTGATTTTGCGATCTGACGAAAGTTATATCGTTGTACCCAGCAAGGTCATGGTCGTACTTCGTCTTGGCCTGGTACCCGCCGAACAAAGAGAGGTTCTCAAACAGACATTCATGGCTTGCTGTCAAACATATCTTGAGGAGGATTACGATGAGGAATCACTGGATGAATGTATCGAGACGCTCAAGTCTAGATTTGAATTTGATCCAAAGCTTAAGGCAAGTCTTCTTCCCTGTTCTCGTTGTTATGTTGGAGCGTTCATATGACTAGACCAATACATGAGATGAACTGTTGGAGTGTTCAGATGACTAGACCAATATATAAGATGGACTGTTGGAGTGTTCAGATGACTAGACCAATATATGAGATGAACTGTTGGAGTATTCAGATGACTAGACCAATATATAAGATGGACTGTTGGAGTGTTCAGATGACTAGACCAATATATGAGATGAACTGTTGGAGTGTTCAGATGACTAGACCAATATATGAGATGAACTGTTGGAGTGTTCAGACGACTAGACCAATATATGAGATGAACTGTCGGAGTGTTCAGACGTCTAGACCAATATATGAGATGAATTCCTCAGTAGTTTCCAAATCAGAGAGCTCTTCATAGAGTTTTCTTTCTTTTGTTGTGTTTTGGGGCCAGTGTCTTGTTCGGGCCTCTAGATAATGGGTGCAGTTTTGAAAGACATGGTCAGCATTCTCTAGATGGGCAGATTTCACTGGTTCCAATTTTCAGCGTTCCGGAACATATGTTGTCTCATTCTGTTGTGTCTGGTCCTGAGGCGAAAGATTTTGACGCTGATCTTGTCTGGATAACTTATAATAGGCGTCATCTTTCTTGTGATTCGGATGAGAGCAAGTGAAAACCTTTAGCATGAATCTTTTTTTTTAGGTCAGAGTTTAACCAATCAGGAAGTAGTATGCCGAATAGAAAAGGTCAGGGGCTATTATCCAAAGGTCGCGGTCTATTTACACAAGCCAAGCTATTGCTCGTAAGGCACCCCCGCCCTATGAATAAAATTTTCACAACCCAGAAGTGACGTCTGCTAGCGAGACATGGAAGATATCTGCAAAAATATATTAAAAAAAAAGGCTCAGCAGAAGTTTCAAAGACTGATTTTAGGAGTGAGAAATTTCATAACAAATAATAATAATAATAATAATAATCTTTATTGTCCGTATGGAAATTTGTCTTACAATTTGTGCATTACACCAAACAAAAAAACAGTATAACTATAAGAAACTATATAGAAATCTTTTACCAAACTGAGAGGGGCAGTCACGGTGGCTTAGTGGTAAAGCAGCGCTTGGCTTCCGAACCGATGGGTCCCGGGATCAAATCCTGATGAAGACTGGGATTTTAAATTTCGAAATCTTTAGGGCGCCTCGGAATCAACCCAACTGTAAAAATTACCTGACATTAGTTGGGGAAAAGTAAAGGCTGTTGGTCGTTGTGCTGGCCATTTGACACCCTCGTTAACCGTGGGCCACAGAAACACGACATTTACATCATCTGCCCTATAGATCGCAAGGTCTGAAAGGGGAACTTTACTCACTTAACTTACCAAACTGGCCACTCGACCAGTTAATGAGGTTGTGTTCGTCGCGTATGGAACATGTCCTTTAAAATAAATCGTTGGTCTCAAAGGTTACATAACATGGAGGCCGATTCGAGGAAAACGCTAACACAGGCGTCCTTGTAGAGCTTGGCGCCGAACTTTCAAGGATGGACCTCAGGTCAGAGGACACTGGCTGGGGAGAGGCTTCAGACGTTGACGGAGCCCGATTTCTATGGAGACAACTTGCCGCTCAATGCGCCAAACTGCGCGAGGGAATCTAAGTCTTAGTAAGTAAGTGTACAATAAAGACATACAATTTCCCTTGGTACCAGTATTTTAGATCTAATTAGATTAATACATTAGAAAGTCCGAGAGAGAGAGAGAGAGAGAGAGAGAGAGAGAGAGAAAGAATAGTGACAGAGGAAATTATTTTTCAAGTCTACTTTTACTACGCGCAGGACGTAATTATCTTATCCTTTAAAAGATCGTCTGTCGCTTATAAGATAAGATAATCGTTGCCGTGTCCTGTCCAGGTGTCAGCGATTATTGACACCAGTGCCAATGTCACAGCCGTACTTCATTCTGTTGCTCTCAAAAATAACATCACAAGTCTGACACTACTGCCTGGAGCCTTGAACATGTCACAATCAGCGTGCGTGGAGCCAGAACCTAGCACACTGGCGTCTGATCACCAATGTATGTACTGTACTGATGGAATTAACTTAAAAATCAATGTATGTATTTTTAAATTTTAAAACATTATTGAAGGTTTTAGAGCAGGGGTTCTCAACCTGTGGGTCGTGACCCCCTTGGAGGTCGATTGACAATTTGCCAGGGGTTGCCTAAGACCGTCGAAAATATAGATTGCTCTTGTCTATTCTTAAGACTAAGACTAAGACTGCTTTATTTATCCTTACTGAAATTTGTTGATTACAAGGACTCTTTTCTCATATAAAGACAACACAACAGAAAAATACACATACATACAACAGACAACATAAAGAGTTCATTCAGCGACTACACACAGGTATCTTGGTGCATTTTATGTTCCCTGATCAATGAGTGGCGGTGATAGAGTCTGACCGAGTGAGGTACGAACGAGTTTTTGTACCGCTCCGTTCTTGTTTTGATTGACAGCAGTCGCCCACTTCGCGACGACCTGGCGTAGTTCTGATGGAGCGGGTGGCCGTTGTCTTCCAAGATGTTGTGAGTGTGTGTGTGTGTTAGTGGGTCTCGTCAGAGTGGGGGATTCTAAAAGGGGTCGCCCTCCTTAAAAGGTTGAGAACCGCTGTTTTAGAACAACGTAGGCTATCGTGCTCAGTAGGTCTGACGGTTGAGAAACTTTGCTTCGATGTTGAACATTTCATTTGCTGATACTAATACATGACATCCTCTTCTTGTTTGAATTAACGTCCGTATCTTATAAGATAAGACACGCAGCCTTTATTGTGGAGTTTTAATAAATGGCGGATAGATATAAGTGGCTAGCCTTTTGGTGTATCCGGTCAAATCCGGTGTATAGCAGATAATGGCGGTTTCAAAAGAGGTGTACAATGTTTCACATATTTTTCCATATCTGATTCAGACAAAGCTGTTACAGAATATAGAAAAGTGTTGATAAAGTCTGTTGGATCGTTGGGGCACCATACAAGAACTGTCAACCGTCTTTCTCCATTCCTTTCTGTCCTTTGCCTTGGATAGAATTTCATTCACTGACAGGCCTGTCCATATTTTGATGTCTTCCCATCGCTTTCTCTGACTTCCTCTTCTTCCTGGTGCTGTTCCCTGAGGGAAGGTCTTTGCCAGCCCTGAGGACCTTGTGATGTGGCCATAGAGCCATAGCGTTTACTATTTTTAAACAGTGGTTAGCAGGTCACCGTTAGGGTCCAATGGCTGTATTAATTTTGTTTTATCTCTTCATTCGGGATGCGGTCTATATACGCAAATATAAAATATGTATTTGAAAAGGATTATGATATTTATTTCACTTTTTAGCACTGTATCAAATTTATATGTGCACTAAAATTTTTTGTTTAGTTCGTAACAGTGAGCTTTCACTATGGCGCCAATAAGAATGTTTCGAAAATCTCTTTCCACTTGTTCAACCTTCCATATCGCTTTCATTTTCTCTTTCTATGGGGCACAACATGGCCTAAATTGTGCCGATGTGCCAAAAACCCCAAAATATATCATTTCTATTTCTATGTTACTCTATTTTTTTATTTGCTTAAAGAGTGTTGACTAAATCAAGAGGAGTGTTGAAACTTTTTGGTAAAAATAAAGTCGTTTGTGAACTAGAGTTCTAAAAACGGACTGTAATCATCAAAAAGAAAGTAATAGTACCAATGAAGAGCGCCAGTGTTGGTAATGAGTTAGTACTATTACTGAGCCGGATGTATGCATGGAAAGTGGTGTTTTTTTAATGATTTCGGCACCAATCGGTCATAATCCAGCCATGGCAATAAAATGGTGACTGGAACTGTGTGGCTGTCTGGTCTTGTATGCGCTCTGAATTCTCATGCTAATTAATGCTAAAACATATGAACAAGCTAAGCCAGTGCTTCCCAAAGTGTCTCTTTATCAGAACACTTCGCACATTCCGAGTATTGAATAGAACACTTTGCTTATTTTTTTAGAGAGATTGATTAACATGGTTAATGTGACAAGTTAATGGTACAAGGTAACTGTTCCAGTAGTTTGTGGAAAATCTATTTAGACCTGGCGGAACACTAGGGCTCTGCGGAACACAGTTTGGGAAACACTGTGCTAAGACATATTGGCATGCTAACTTATTGCTAAGTCATTGAGACATGCTAAGTCATATAGACATGCTAAGACATAAGGACATGCTAATCCATATGAACATGCTTTCATATACAGATGCTAAGTCATATGGACATGCTAATTCATATGGAGATGCTAAGACATAAGGACATACTAAGTCATATGTACATGCTATAGACATGCTAAGTCATATGTACATGCTACGGACATGCTAAGTCATATGGACATGCTACGGACATGCTAAGTCATATGTACATGCTACGGACATGCTAAGTCATATGGACATGCTACGGACATGCTAAGTCATATGGACATGCTACGGACATGCTAAGTCATATGTACATGCTACGGACATGCTAAGTCTTTGAGACATATTGCCAAAACCACAGGCACACTGTTTTTATCTGTAGAAGTATAGTTTCAATGTAAAAAAAATGATTTTACTTGAGTTTTCTTATAAGTAGGCCTACCAGTAAAAGTACTTAGAATTGTAAAGTTAACTTCACTGTGACTTTTTGTTATTACTAAACTAGTTTTTGTTTACTTTATAAACTGTTACAGGTGAAAGCATCGTTTTTTTACTGCTAGACAAACTAGCTCAGGATTTGAACCACAGCTCTTTGTCTCTACAAGTTCAGAGTCGCATGGCGGCATCTCTGGTAGATCTCTTAGTGTCTGACTTTCACTGTGACAAAGAAGTTCTTCTGACGGATGGACTAAAACAAGCTTTAGACGACATGACACTTCGTTTTAGGTTAGCCTCAATAGTGACATCTTATTATGTGCCACATTAGTGACATCTCATTATGTGCCTAGATTTGTGACATGTCAATTAGTCAATTATTTACTGATAATTGGCTATTTTGTTTGACACCAACTAGGGAATCAATTCTTTAGTATTCACAAATATCGCTAAATATTTAGAATTTTGTCCCCTTGGATAATTGTACACGTTATGTCTCCCACATCCCTTCGTTATTTCTCCCACATCCCTTCTCGTATCAAGTTCAAACTTTAAACCATTATTTATTATACGTAACATATTATATATCAATTTTAAAAAAATTAACCAACTAGAAAATACATTATTGGCAACTAATTATTTTGTTTGATATCGAATTAGCGAAATAACTTTTACATTATAGATTTAGATATATAGATATCTATGGCTGTAAATGTGGAGTTTTTCCACTTAGATAATTCATTATTTTTTTTAAGGATTTTTATTTATATTTTCTTCTTTTTTCTGTTTTTTTTTTCTCTTACCATTGAAAAACACAATAGATCTAGTTTTAGAGTTCCGAATATCTATTTTCACATCAGATCTAGAGTCCTGGGATTCAAGGAGTGCGTTCAAGTATTCGGCGCTGTTCTTCGACCTTTCCTCGCCGCCAAAATTGTGAAGCATCAAGCTCTGTCGTCAAAAATTGACGTTGGCCATCCAGTGGACACCATGAACGAAGATCTGTCCAGGAGTCTCGTGACACTGCTTACCGAGTGCTACTTAACCCTGGTCTCTGAGCTCAAGAAAAGGTCTAGACGACCGGATGCCGAAAAGGCGGTCAGCTCCAGCATCCTGGCCTTGTACATCTGGAGAACATTGGCTAAAATGGCCATCGCGGTAAGGATCAAAATTTCAAGTCAACATTCCAATAGATCATTGTTAAGTTCCTTGTTTAAGGCGCCGGCATTTCTCGCTCTCTAAATCTCGAAACAGGCTAAATGCTAAATTATCGTTCGATTATTGCACCCATAAAAAAAAGGGGCTCATTAATTCTTGGCTGTTTACCAGCCGAGGAGAAGAATCCAAAACCCCGCTGTCTGGCGTGGCGGCTATACCCAAACACGGGAAAAGCGTTGGGAGTCAACTTTGAGGAAAATTCAGGAGAGGTAACTCTAATGAAGCTTGTAGCACATTGTGCTACACTCTGGCAGACGCCGCTGACCCCAAACTGTATTGCCGAATGCCGTTCCTTCGGACCCAACAGCCGACAAGTTTTAGACCTTTGTCAATGCCCAGGCATTCATCTCTAGATTAGACAACTTTCGTCTTTAGCCAATGCCCAGGCATTCATCTCTAGATGTGAACTTAGACGCCTTACGACTGAAGGAGGCCAATGATAAATGTCTCTCTACGATAGTCCTGCGAAATTTAAAATGGGCTTTAAAGATATAAACATTACTTGAATAAGACTAAGACTACTAAATACTGCTTTATTGATCCTTATGGAAATTTGTTGTGCTTACAAGGACTCTTTTTCTCATATAAAGACAACACAACAGAAACATTTATAAAAATAGATCAGCACACAACATAAAGAGCTCATTAAGCGACTACACATAGGCATCTTGGTCCTTTTCACATATCCTGATTAAAGAGTGGCTTTGATATAGTCTGACCACCACCCTTGACACGAGCACGGTCTGACCGATTACTTTATATCTGTCAACTCAGAATGACCTTGACCTTAGCGGTCATTGTGTCCATGTTTAGTCACATACAAAGTAATAATTTGAAAATGATTTGCATCTGATGAAATGTGGAAGTGCCCCACACAACAAAAAAAAAGCGAGAAAGTGCCCTACCAATGATAGATTGCCAAAGTGCCCTACCAAAGATAGAGTGCAAAAGTGTCCTATCAATGATGGAGTGCGAAAGTGCCCTACCATTAACGAAGTTCGAGTGCCCCACCCATGTTAAAGTTCCCTACTAATGAGGAAGTGTTAAATGATGTGTAAATAAGCTCCATAAATAAAGCGCTTAAGTGCCCTACCAATGATGAAATTACGAAAGTGCCCTACCAATGACAAAGTGTTTAAAGTGCCCTACCAATGAAATAAGCTCCACAAATAAAGTGTTAAAAGACAAAGTGTTTAAAGTGCCCTACCAATGATGTGTAAATAAGCTCCACAAATAAAGTGTTCAAAGTGCCCTTCCAGTGATAAAAAGTATGAGAGTGCCCTAACAAGGTTGAATCGTACAAGCGCACCACTACTACTGATAGTCTCTTGTTTTCAGGCCAAGTTCCAACTGGAGGAGACAGTGGAGAATAAGGTCATTCTGAAGTCCAGCAGACTGGACATTGAGAGTTTGTTGTCATCAGTCATGATCCCAGATCCACAAACCAACACTTCCGAATTCAATATTCCATTTCTGGAATCGGTGATCGCCATGGCAACAAGACCTGGCTTTGTGCCTGTTCATGACCGATTTCTAGAGATGAAAACCTCCTCTTCAGGTGCGTTACAATATTACATTAGATGTTTGCATCTATTTCAGTGAACTTTGACCGAATCTCTTAAAAGTTCATAGGTCAGGTCTCAACATCCCCTATGCCAGTGATTCCCAAACTATAGTTCGCTGAACACTGATGCTCCGCGAGGCATGAATAGAATTGTAAATATGTGCATCGATGGACATTTCATTGAAATATTTTCTTCAAATTAAGGCAGTTTGCAGCACCCAGTGCTACACTCTGGTAGAACCTGCGACACCGCTGACCCCAAACTGTATCGGCACTGCCTTTGGATACATCAGCTGCTTGGAAAGGGGGAACTGATGTGTGGGCGACATTGTTCCGACCACAGCTAATGCACAGGCATGCCCAGGCATTCCTCTCATTCCCATGGTCGCTTCCTGAAGGAAGCCATATTTATATATATATACATACATAATATACTTCTATATTTCCTTCACCCTATATATATATGTATCTATGTACATGTGTGTATATATATGTATATGTATACATATACATATATATATATATATATATATATATATATATTCTTCAATTTATAACCTAAAATTAGTCAAATAACTTTGCATAAAAATAAATGCAACACTTTAACTAAACATCAAGCAATATATCCTCCGCCTGTTACCTTGTTATCTCCCCTTCTCCTTCACAGTCACCAAAGATGAAGATCCGCTTTTAAGTCAGCCCACTATCCCAAGCATGGAAATCGTCATCACAAGGGAGTGCATCAAAGCAGTGAAACAAATTAGTCAATGCTTGGTGACCCCCTCAGCGTGCACCAAAATGAGGCCCAAAGTAGTAGACTTCTATGTGTCTTCAGTCTTCGTTCTGCATGAGTAAGTTTTAGTAGGGCCTACTTTTTGTGTGTTTGTTGTGTATAGATGAACTACTTACCAGTCGCCAGGGTTGGACACCTATCCCTTATGGGGGATGAACATGGAAATCTTTCTTTGGCGAGCTAAATGGAGATCTGCATAACAGAAGTGTCGCCCTCCCCCTCCCAAGTGCTATAAAGATCAAATATGGCGCCATTTTGCCTTCACCTCCATTAAGGAAAGCAGATGGCCTCCAAAAGGGGCACCTGCAGACCTTATCAAAGGTCGTGGGTCAAACCTAAAAAAAAAACTTTGAAAATTGTGTGGTTCACCTTTTGTAATTTAATGAAATTTATAGTGCTGAACACATCACCACATGGTTCTGATTCAACACCTAGCCACAGATGGATGGATGGATGGATGGATGGATGGATAGATAGATAGATAGATAGATAGATAGATAGATAGATAGATAGATAGATAGATAGATAGATAGATACATACATACATACATACATACATACATACATACATACATACATACATACATACATACATACATAGATAGATAGATAGATAGATAGATAGATAGATAGATAGATAGATAGATAGATAGATAGATAGACGGACGGACGGACTGACGTCACGGCCGACGGACGGACAGACAGACAGACAGACAGACAGACAGACATACAGATAGATAGATAGATAGATAGATAGATAGATAGATAGATAGATAGATAGATAGATAGATAGACGGACGGACGGACGGACTGACGTCACGGCCGACGGACGGACGGACAGACAGACAGACGGACAGACAGACAGATAGATAGATAGATAGATAGATAGATAGATAGATAGATAGATAGATAGATAGATAGATAGATAGATAGATAGATAGATATGCACATAGATATTGACACTAATGTGACCGTCTTTAGGATGGTGTCCCTGTTATATCAAAAACTTTGGGAACTCAGACGAAACTTGATTAAAAAGAAACTGAAACCGGAACTCATCGTGAACCGGATGTGCGAGGAACAAGTCAGAACTATTCCACCACTGGAGATTACCGAAGAAGAAGCAAAGATACTGATTACTCGTGCGATACTGGAGCTGGAAGAGGTCAATCGATCGCTGAAAACTTTGGCCAGAATGGCAGAATGTCTGACCAGAATGGGCCAAGACGCGGGCGGAGCTAAAGGAAGGCCCCACACTGTCTTGTCGGCTGTTACCCCGTCGTTAACGACTCTGCTGATCAAATCCTGCTCGCTGTCGGTGCTGAGAGTCTTGACTGGGGTTTTAGCCGGGGACCTGGACCAGAAGGTAGTGGACAGCAAGCCGGTGGATCGGGTGGAGCAGTACCAACAGGTGGCGGCCATCGTGGTCCTGCACAATTCCTTGGCCAGCGTCCGAGATGAGGTCGATGGCCAGTCCTCGAATGGCCTGTGGTCCCCGACGTCTGGCACCAGCTCAGTCCTGGAACTACCGATGAGTGTGGTCTACGAGGTTTACGAAGCCATTGGTCAAGTGATTGACCTACTCACCACCAAGCTAAGTCTTCCAGGTAAGTTTATGCTTGAGCTATGATCTGTACAGACGCGTGGGTGGCCGAGTGGTAGAGCTCGTGGCTTCCAAACTGTAGCATCTCGAGATCGAATCCTGAAATTTTGAACTCTGGAATGTTTAGTACGCCCCTGAGTCTTATCAGTACTAATGAGCAGGCTACCTAACGATAAGCAACATTAGTAGATGCAATTAAAGGCGGCTGGTCCTAACTTTCTCCTTCCTAGCAAAGCTCTTTCCCCTTTTTTAAAAATATTTTCTATATTTTTTTTTTTTTTTTTTTTTTTGTAAGGGTGTAAAAATGTTATTTTGATACATAATAAAAGGCTAATGGTGTTACAGTTGAAATCTCAGTCTTGTTACTGGTCGTTGACGTGTAGCACCAAACTGGTGGTCGGCAACTAAACCATTATAGGCATAATATATCTTAACTAATAAAACTTCAAATAACTTCATTTTGTGAACAAAATTAATTAGAACTTTATTTATAATAATAGACAAAAGCAACTGGCTTAATGATAAAATAAAAGTACCAAAAAAATACTATACATATTGCTATAAATTTCCAGGAAAACACTCAACAGGTTAATGATAACATAGATGAGGATTTAATGGTTAAATAAATAACACACAGAAACCACAGAATGTCAGTTTGTTCTAGATCTAGTTTTGTTCCGCAAAATAAGCCGGCATTCACCATCATGTCTCCATTTTCTTCCTTCTCTTGTTCCACGCTCGTGTGGAACAGTGTCTAGTGCGCACCATGTATCTCAGTGCGGGAATAGAGTTACAACAAAATATTATAGGCTTAAGTTACAACAAAATATTATAGGCTTAAGTTATAACAATATATTATAGGCTTAAGTTACAACAATATGTTATAGGCTTAAGTTACAACAATATATTATAGGCTTAAGTTACAACAAAATATTATAGGCTTAAGTTACAACAATATATTATAGGCTTAAGTTACAACAATATATTATAGGCTTAAGTTACAACAATATATTATAGGCTTAAGTTACAACAATATATTATAGGATTAAGTTACATTAATATATAATAGGCTTAAGTTACAACTAAATATTATAGGCTTAAGTTACAACAATATATTATAGGCTTAAGTTACAACAAAATAATATAGGCTTAAGTTACAACAATATATTATAGGCTTAAGTTACAACAATATATTATAGGCTTAAGTTACAACAATATATTATAGGATTAAGTTACATTAATATATAATAGGCTTAAGTTACAACTAAATATTATAGGCTTAAGTTACAACAATATATTATAGGCTTAAGTTACAACAATATATTATAGGCTTAAGTTACAACAATATATTATAGGATTAAGTTACATTAATATATAATAGGCTTAAGTTACAACTAAATATTATAGGCTTAAGTTACAACAATATATTATAGGCTTAAGTTACAACAATATATTATAGGCTTAAGTTACAACAAAATAATATAGGCTTAAGTTACAACAATATATTATAGGCTTAAGTTACAACAATATATTATAGGCTTAAGTTACAACAAAATATTATAGGCTTAAGTTACAACAATATATTATAGGCTTAAGTTACAACAAAATATTATAGGCTTAAGTTACAACAATATATTATAGGCTTAAGTTACAACAATATATTATAGGATTAAGTTACATTAATATATAATAGGCTTAAGTTACAACTAAATATTATAGGCTTAAGTTACAACAATATATTATAGGCTTAAGTTACAACAATATATTATAGGATTAAGTTACAATAATATATTATAGGCTTAAGTTACAACAATATATTATAGGCTTAAGTTACAACAATATATAATAGGCTTAAGTCACAACAATATGTTATAGGCTTAAGTTACAACAATATATTATAGGCTTAAGTTACAACAATATATTATAGACTTAAGTAATGATATCTGACTACAATAACACAACCTTTCAGTCTCACGTTCTGGAGTCGTCTCCCCTGACTAAGACCAAATGACGACAACGCCACCTATCTTGCATCATTCACAACCAATCGCTAACCTCTTCCCACCGTCACCATATAAACGCAAACACACACACACACACACACACACACACATTTACACACTCCATAACAGTCATTAATCTTACATTGGAATCAGACATGAACAAACATTTGTGTCGGTATTATAAGTAGGTCGTTGAAGACCAGCCCAGCGCAGTTAGCCATTGTACAGTTAAACAAAACAACAAACAAACAAAAATTAAAAATAAGAAGACATTTTTTTTTTAATTTGAAAGAGAATTAAATGTTGACAACTAATGGAGGTTAAGTAAAAGTAACCTTTGTAGATCTTGCTGTTAGCTGTGACCAGATGATGTGAAGCTATTTATTTCTATAGCCCACTTAACCAGGGTGTCATGTAGCCAGCACAACGACCAACCGCCTTTACTTCCCAAAAGTAAGTCTTCTACTCATGTTGGGTGGACTTAAGGGCGTCCTAAAAATCCCAAAATTCAAAATCCCAGTTCTCAGGATTCAAACTCGTTCCACTTAATACTTTTGCAACTCGACCACCAGGCCCCCTTTAAAGGCAATGATCCTGTGTTTATAACATATCTACAGCAGAGAGTGCGGATAATTCTAGAAATATAATGAAAGTTCTTAAAGCTGTTGTTTGTGTTAAAACTAAATGTCACTATGACCCTAGCGAATATTGTATTTCATTTGACCCCCCCCCCCTTTTTTTTTCCCAACTCTGCCCCAGTAAAATCGTTAAAAAAAGGGTGGACAATTAGGGAAAAATTAGGGGATATAATTATTTTATATATTTAGATTTTTTTTAAATCGAAATCTACATATTGTAGATGCTCTTTAATATGTATCTATTTTTTTTTTATTATTCTTTTTTTTTTTTTTAGGATACCTCAGCTTTTTAGCTTTTGACTTCAGTTGTCGAGCTGTTTACATCCTAGGAATCCTTGGGCCTTTTCCCTCTTTTTTTTTCCTTTTTTTATTAACAAAAAGATGCATATTTTATTAGTAAGCGTACAAATGAAGTGGTTACATTTTGAAGTACAATGATTGCATATATGTATCTATTTATTATCTATGGAAAATTGTATACTATCACCCATGTAATTACTAAAGCCTTCTGTCGTTTCAAGTAAGAAAAGCAGTAATATTTTAGGTTTAGCTTTATTGAATAAAGAAAGAGACCGTTTATTTACTCATGTTTTAATGCATAATCCTATCTCTACTGGGATATCTCATGATCAAACTAGTTTGCTTCCTTTCCGATGCGATCACCCTAAATATAGATATCACATGATTGAAGGGTCAAGGTTGCTAGACTAGTGTAAATAGGAAGGTTACCAATATGCACTGGCTTTTCAACGATGCGAGATCTACCAGTGCTGGATTTACCTCCCTTAGGCAACATCAGCAATAGTTTAGGGCCTCCAAGAGATTGTGGGCCCTAAAAATTGTCCGAATGATCCATTGTCACATGTAGGCCCTATACCTAAATATATTATTGATAATTTTAAAAAAATCGAGTGCTGGTAATTTTGGTAAATTGTAAAACTATTTTTTTATCATAAACATTAAACGTAAAAGTATTTAACTCTTGCCCGGGCATTCCATACCGTATATAGAAGGTCGATAGTCGTTTCGCGACTGAAAGATGACATAGTTATTGATTCTACTCAAACAAAAATAAACATGTAAAGGGAGTCAATTATAAATTTAAAAACTTTTACTCTATTTCCGCTTCTAGAAGTTTCAGTTATTACCATTTGTTGATGAGACCCGCGACACAAGTGTCGGAAAGTTAAAATAGTCCGCCGGTTGAAGAAGGTTGAGGATCACTGGTTTAGAGCGTTGTCTAGATCCAAATGTTTCGCTAAGACATTGAAGTTCGCTTCCTCAAGGAAAAAAAAAAGGTCGTTGGACGTAAACTTTGCAAGCCACAAAATGAGGTCACATCAGATTATCCGTATCTCTTCTAGTTTTTGACATCTAAACGTGACTGACGGACAGACAGACTGCATACAATTAAAAGAGGCATTTCCTCTTTTCGGGGGTTAACTAAAAAGGCTGGCCTAAAAATACTATATGGACATATATGCTATAGAATGGCTGCCTGGTCGTTCAGTTAGCGCTCTGGACTGTCGTTTTATCAATGGTCCCGGGTTCAAACTCTGCCCTCTCCCATCCCCCGTCGTCCTGCGGGAGGTTTGGACATGGAAGAAAATTATCTTCAACCCTGAAGGAACATCCGAAACATGTAAAACAAACAAACATTTACAAAATGCATGCTATCAAACTTGGATATTACCTATAGATCAATATTTGACCAAAGTTATTTCTTTGCTACACTTTCTCCTCAGATAGAAGCACACAAGAAGGTCAAGGTAGCCTGGTGACCTCTGACATCGCCAACCTCATCATAAATAAGATAATGTCTTCCATAGCGTATAGAGTTGAGATCGGAGACGTTCCTCCACTCCGAGTGAACGACCTAGTTAGGAGTCAGGAGGCGGAGGAGTCTTCAAAGAGCATCTCCCACAGCCACGGACACACGTTTGAAAACTCCAGCGACAATAAGCCTCTAGATCGCAGCGGAAACAATCATCTCGCTGATCCAGCTCTAAGGCTACAGCAGGACATGCATCATAGCCTCTTGAACTATCTTAGCACGGTGCTGTGTGCCATAGAGAAAGGTCTGAAAGATCAGATCGAAACAGCGATCCTGGCGAATGAAAGCTACGAAGCCAAGATCCAGGCCCGAGTTTTTATAGACGTGGCAAAAGAAAAGGTCAATTTCGCCCTAAAATCAAAACCTTTAACTTCGGCTCAGCAGACAGTCGTCATGGAAACTAAAACATCTTTGACCTTGCCAGGCGACGAAGCAAATAAGGATGTTGGGGGCACATCAGTAAGTGGGTCTATCTGCACGGCCAATTACGGCCCACACAGGACAGACTTCACCAACTTTGTAACAAATTTGTTCAAGAGCATTGTGGATCAGTCAACAAAAGAAGAAGAGGAATTAATAGTTAAGGCTGAACTTATACAAGAACTAATATGCGCTTGTAGCTCTGTAAGCTGCCTGTATCTTGCACCGGCCAGTTCAACGGGCAGAGACAGTAAGAGAAATTCCATGTATATTATTATTTTGGAAATGATGCTGCACGAATTATTCACAAGACAGAAACAGTGCAAGAAGTTCTTCAAAGAAAGCATCTTACAAAAAACAGCCATGCCTTACCTGTCTATCCAGACGTCGAGCAAGCCTGACCCACTAGGGCCTCATTACGCTGAGGTTCTGGACAGGGAACGAAGGCTTTCCAATTTCATACATTCTGAAACCAACGCAGTGGCTAGGAAGTTTCAAAGTCGGCAGACTTCCGTGGCGGGCTCAGCCACGAGGTGCGACAACTCTGTCTTTGAGAAATCCAGCTCAAGTCTCCATCACGATAAACTCAAGGCTGAGCAGATTCGGGGGCATGAGCTGGACGTCATGACGTCAAAGAGGATCGCCCATAGAGTCTCCGAGTGGAGAAGAAATATCATGACCACTTCGGCCGCTAATAATGCAGAGAGCACGCAAAGCAGCTCTTCTTTGTGGAGGAAGAACTTTGTTCGTCACGTGATCGAGTCCAAAGAAGCAAAAACAACCGCGTTATCTCCCCCTAAATCAAAAGACAAGTGGAATGAATCTCCTAAGAAGACATTGACTGAAAATTTTGCCAACATGGACAGTAATGCCAACAAATCAGAGCAGCAAGCCAGTAAACCTAAACAAAGCGCAAAAAGCAACCAAATTAACAGCAAGCTTAAAAAAGAAGCCAATAGCCAACTCCTTAACAAAACCAAACTACAAACACCTAAAACTCTGGCTAACAAACCAAAACAGCCCCTGAAGCATGAAGTAAAAGCTAAACCAAAACCATTCGTCAGGAAAGAGGTGACCAAAAAAGCTCCAGTCCGCCCTAAAGTTACGTCTGGCCAAATAAACAATGCGCCCAAAAGGCTGCCGAGAAAGAGAACAGATCCATTCAAAGATGGCTCCTGGAAGAAAGCGCATGCGCAGCGAGAGGAGAGGAGTATTGAGGTTATTTACCATGTCAGCAGTAAGGTCAATGTGAAACCATTGGATGATACAGAACGGAAGCACAACAAGGACAATGATGCAATCGCGTTATCTGTTGTTGTACAGGAGAAAGGAGCGGCAGATACCGAAACAAAGAAAGACGCGCCAAGACAGCAAAACCTTGTCCAGCACACCTTGCTGACACTTCTGGCCGGTCCACTTTCACGCACGGTCAAGGTCGTCAGGGACCTGTTCTGCCAAACTGACCTTACGACAGACCAACTGGCAGACTTATTATTAGTGATCGAGGAGGCGATTGGGGCCCCTGACCTTGAGTTCAAGAAACGATTACTGCAGGGCGAGGGTCAGAGGTCAGGAATCTCTGAAAGACTGACAAGTACAGTTGGAGAACTGATTACAAGTTTAGGTGATGTATATGCAAATATCTTGAGTTTATTGACATAGTGATACATCTCAGATGAACTGATAAATAGTCATACATCTCAGATGAGAATATAAATAGTGATACATCTCAGATGAGATGATAAATAGTGATATATCTCAGATGAGTTGATAAATAGTGATACATCTCAGATCAGTTGATAAATAGTGATACATCTCAGATCAGTTGATAAATAGTGATACATCTCAGATCAGTTGATAAATAGTGATACATCTCAGATGAGTTGATAATTAGTGATACATCTCAAATGAGATGACAAATAGTGATACATCTCAGATGAGTTGACAAATAGTGATACATCTCAGATGAGTTGACAAATAGTGATACATCTCAGATGAGTTGATAAATAGTGATACATCTCAGATGAGTTGACAAATAGTGATAATTCTCAGATCAGTTGATAAATAGTGATACATCTCAGATGAGTTGATAAATAGTGATACATCTCAGATGAGCTGATAAATAGTAATACATCTCAGATGAGTTGACAAATAGTGATACACCTCAGATCAGTTAATAAATAGTGATACAATGTAACCTAAAGAAAATAGTAAGAAAATGAAAAGAGGAAGCTTTGAAGCTATTTTGAAATCAATAGTACAAATGAACAATGTCCAGGACACTATATTGTAAAATCACTGTTAACGGTGAGCCATGGAAACAGTGACATTTACGTTATTTGCCCCACTTATTATTTTTGTCACTAATTCTCCTTTCACTTTATAATTCAGAAAAATGTGGAAATGATTCTAGTTTTCGCACCTAGTCCAAAGGGTTATATTTGTTGTTTTAAAAAAAAATCGTTTTAGAGCGCATCTTTCATGATATATTAGCTCGGTGCGCTATGGTCCAATTGCTTTGGTGGACACATGGGTGTGTGAGGGTGGGGGTATTTGGGGGAGGATTTCGGGGCTGCTCAGCAAGCCCATCCTCGAGCCCCCATGAAGGGTGGACAAACGGTTTAAGCTGTTCAGTCACACAACCTTACACCTACCGCTTCGTCTCGTACAATAATTGCTACACCATGCTCATCTGCAAGACTTTGCATTTTCTATCTAGAGTTATCTCTCTTAGATCGATAGTAATTTGTAATGTACAGGCATAGTATATTATTTTGTCTTTCAAGGTTTAATTTACAAATCTTTGTCTTCGTCTTGGTCTTGGTGTGCATGCCTGTGAATATTTTAAAATGAAAATTTCCTCTAAATCTGTTTTTATTCGTATCTCATTAGAAACCAACAAGCTGACAGATGAGGATCTAATCAAGATAATACCCAGTGGTCAGACTATAGAAGCAAAGTCTGGTTGCTTTAGAACTGAGGTGAGAAGCCATTACAATCATACACACAACTTGAAACACTGTTACAATAGATTTAATGGTGAAGACGTCTGAGGGCCCAATATCCCTTTGTCTTCCGGAGTTCCTGTCTAGAAGAAATAAGAAATAAGAGAATTCCTGTTGATAAAATAAAATAATTTAATCTTTCAAGGAGCAGAAATCACAAATAATTTAACACACAATATAAGTTAGTTTTAACACTAGGGTAACAAACGTTGACTTAACATATAGCTTGATACTTATTGACTGACCCTGCTTATTGTCTTCCTTCTCTAAAATTATCTTCTCCAGTCAAGAACCAGAATCTTCTACTGAAAAGATCCCTGCCTATTTCTAACTCGTAACTCCCTCGGCTAATTATTGTTTTTATAATTAATAGAACATTTACGCCTACATCAAGCGGGATACACATTCATTTAGGTTACAAAAACAAGTCCTAATTGATGCAAGATTTATACACAAAGTACCATAAAATATAAATCATTGTTCAACATTGACGACTACCGGTAAGAATTTGTGCAGGAACGAGAGAGTTGTTCTCTAGAGACGTCTGCTAGTCGAAATTAGATTGTAGAATAAAAAATAATTTAAAACTAGAGCTGTATTCTTTAATTAAGACATAACTATACACATTACAGATTACATTAGTCTATAAATATATCACAGCCGCTCTATACAGTGAATGTACATACTAGTATCAAGGGAGAAAATCGTTTGCAACATTGCCTCGATGTTTCTTTTATAATGTAGTTACCTCCCTTCTATGGTCATATGTTTTCGACGTCTATTAATAAAATTCGATTTTAGTCTTAAATCTTTGATTAAAATATCAAGGAATGTGTTACGAGGACATCTGTAGGCCTATTTATTTTGCTTGCTAGTGTGACATTACCTGCCCATTTTGTTTTTCTTTGTGTCTTAAAAAAAATGTATTTGTCAATAACTGAGTTGTCATTGCGTGACATAGATCAAGGTTTGTTTTACTCTTGCACATTCCACAGCTGATTGCGTCATTAAATCGAATTCTCAACAGAGTTCAGGAGACCCACAATCCTGTGCCACAAATAATTACTGACAGATGGCAAGACATATTGGAAGCTTTACAAGTAATTAGATGTCATGCTAGCCATGTTTAAATTTTACATAGATAGTTTCCAAAGTCTATTGGGTAGACAATCTGCAGCAGTGTTTATGGTGTTGTTTACTATATGGGTACTCTGGGTACATACAAAGTTTCCAAAGTCTATTGGGTAGACAATCTGCAGGAGTGTTTATGGTGTTGTTTACTATATGGGTACTCTGGGTACATACAAAGTTTCCAAAGTCTATTGGGTAGACAATCTGCAGCAGTGTTTATGGTGTTGTTTACTATATGGGTACTCTGGGTACATACAAAGTTTCCAAAGTCTATTGGGTAGACAATCTGCAGGAGTGTTTATGGTGTTGTTTACTATATGGGTACTCTGGGTACATACAAAGTTTCCAAAGTCTATTGGGTAGACAATCTGCAGCAGTGTTTATGGTGTTGTTTACTATATGGGTACTCTGGGTACATACAAAGTTTCCAAAGTCTATTGGGTAGACAATCTGCAGCAGTGTTTATGGTGTTGTTTACTATATGGGTACTCTGGGTACATACAAAGTTTCCAAAGTCTATTGGGTAGATAATCTGCAGGAGTGTTTATAGCGTTGTTTACTATATGGGTACATACATAGTTTCCAAAGTCTATTGGGTAGACAATCTGCAGCAGTGCTTATGGCGTTGTGTACTATATGGGTACATACATAGTTTCCAAAGTCTATTGGGTAGACAATCTGCAGCAGTGCTTATGGCGTTGTGTACTATATGGGTACATACATAGTTTCCAAAGTCTATTGGGTAGACAATCTGCAGCAGTGCTTATGGCGTTGTGTACTATATGGGTACATACATAGTTTCCAAAGTCTATTGGGTAGACAATCTGCAGCAGTGCTTATGGCGTTGTGTACTATATGGGTACATACATAGTTTCCAAAGTCTATTGGGTAGACAATCTGCAGCAGTGCTTATGGCGTTGTGTACTATATGGGTACATACATAGTTTCCAAAGTCTATTGGGTAGACAATCTGCAGCAGTGCTTATGGCGTTGTGTACTATATGGGTACATACATAGTTTCCAAAGTCTATTGGGTAGACAATCTGCAGCAGTGCTTATGGCGTTGTGTACTATATGGGTACATACATAGTTTCCAAAGTCTATTGGGTAGACAATCTGCAGCAGTGCTTATGGCGTTGTGTACTATATGGGTACATACATAGTTTCCAAAGTCTATTGGGTAGACAATCTGCAGAAGTGCTTATGGCGTTGTTTACTATATGGGTACATACATAGTTTCCAAGTCTATTGGGTAGACAATCTGCAGCAGTGTTTATGATGTTTACTATATGGGTACATACATAGTTTCCAAAGTCTATTGGGTAGACAATCTGCAGCAGTGTTTATGGCGTTGTGTACTATATGGGTACATACATAGTTTCCAAAGTCTATTGGGTAGACAATCTGCAGCAGTGTTTATGGCGTTGTTTACTATATGTGTACATACATAATTTCCAAAGTCTATTGGGTAGACAATCTGCAGCAGTGTTTATGGCGTTGTGTACTATATGGGTAGCACAGTCAATGCTTAATGGTTTTTGTGTTAGCACCGCCTGAATCTTGCGTCATCACATCATCTTTCCTTTGCGTTCCTCGTGGAACCTAGGGCCTCAGTAAAAACACGCCACTCTCCACGGTCTCTTGAAAGTTTTTTAAAGGCTTCCCAGCTCTTTCCTGTCCTCTCGCCTTCATCTAGTATACTGCGTCGCCAAGTTGTTTTTTTTTTTTTGTTTTTTTCTGGTCTTTCTCTACGTCTTGTGCCCTGGGGGTTCCACTCTAAGGTCTGTCTAGCTCTTTTGTTGGTATCTTTTCGTTGCGTTATAACCTGGGTTTGTTTTTTTTTTGTTAAGTTTTTGCTTTTTAAAAAAATTATCTTCCCCCAGCTTCGAAAACTATTTCGCATTAACCCTTAAAGTGCTGAGCTGTTTTCTAATGAGTGCATACAAAATGGAATTACAACTCTAATGTTTGGAGGCTAAACTACCACACGCGTCTTAAGGGTTAAGGCGGCCTAAAAACCTACGACTTTCTCTGTTAGTCCATGTTTTTGTTAACAATTTGCAATAAAATGACAGATAGTTTCAGCCAGGGCCGGTCTCAGGGCAATGCAACCTATACGGCCGCAGTCGGCCCTGCACTTTCATAGGCCCTGCGCTAACTCTAGTTGTAAATTATTAACTTAAATCATTCTAACTTATAACAGGGTTTCCGCGGTCTTCTGATTTTCCAGAAGCTCCTGGAATTTCATGAAATTGCAAAGTATACGAAGAAAGTCATGAAAATCTCCTGAAATTATTAAAAAATATCCCGAAAACTAAAAAAAAAGTTCTGAAAAATAGAAAAAATTGTAATTTCGGGTGTCATTCAATTTGAAAAACGGTATTGTAAGCTTTCATTTAACAAAAATAATAGGGCGAATTTTAACCAAAACAGTAAGTTCTAATTCTTAATTTAATGTAATAGTCACTGGCATTTAAATATAGATCTAAATCTATCTCGATCTCTTAAACAAAATCAAAAGCGATATTTTGCTAGTCGATAGTAAATCTAAAAGGTAGATCTGATAGTAAATCTAAAAGGTAGATCTGAATGTTTTTATCGGCTTTATGTTGGAAATCTACCTTCTATTGTAGATGGTTCGTAAGGTTAATTTGATCTTGATTTTTGCACTTAGTAAAGTACGAATAAAATGCAAAGACGAATTTATTTTCTAACAAAAAATCTTAATTTTTACTTATTATCCTTATCCCTACCCAGTTGAGGCCCCAGGCAATCCGTTTGGCATAGGGCCCCACAATCCGTAGGACCGGCCCTGGTTTCAGCAGTTTCTCGATTTTATTTCCAACATTTTTAGTCTTTTACTCGCACACCCGATAGTGGCACATAGTATCATATCAGCAGGGGAAACAACTTGACGTCTTTGTAGCTCGAGGCCTCCGTGAACACTGCTATAAACTGACCATCACTAATCTTACAGCTGGACATTGTTTAGTATAAAAGGGGCCAAGATGTTTGTAACGATTGCTCTAATTTTGGTTCTTTGCTGTTTGGTGTTTCTGTAGCTAGTGGTTTTTCTACAGGGTTAGGGTAGCTAGTGCTACGTCCAACCCTTTTGCCTCTAGCACACTTGAATTTCAGGTCATACATTATTATTATTATTATAGCTTTTATATAGCGCTACTTTCATGCTTATAGCATGCTCAGAGCGCTTTGGTCCAATCTCATTTGTGGACCAGTGAGGGGGAGGGGTATCTAGGAGTTGGTTTTCCGTGATGCCTTGAGGCGCTCTGTCGGGTATCGAACCTCGAGCCCCCTTCTAGGTAGCCAAGCCAAGCCAAGTTCAAGCGCACGCTTCCCACATTTTTAAAGCTATTTCCACTTGAAGTTTTTGTATTTAGAAGGAGAGTTCCGTGGCCATAGAGTTCCCCTTTCAGGCCTTGCGATCTTTAGGACAGATGATGTAAAGGTCATCTGTTTCTGTGGCCCACGGTTAACGAGGGGGGGGGGTCATGTTGATTTAGGCGGGCTAAACAAAAGTAATCTATGTATAGTCTCTTTTTTTTCTTTTTCTGACACTTGGCTTACATTTGTTTCGTTAAATCAGGGGGCAGACGACGAAGACGGAAGTCAAACTTTTGACGATGATTTCGAGGATGACGAAGAAGAAAGCGATGGCAGCGATTATTCCCGAGGATCAAAGGTTGAAGTTGAAGGTCTTGGAGAGGATGACGCACACAGCGACAGAGAAAGTGGGGAAAACAATAGAGAAATACGTCATCGCTCGTCATCCACCAGTTCGTCTGCCACGTCTAGAAGGTCAAGGTCTTCGAGAAGTCGCGGTAGTATTTCCAAAAGGAACGCCACTGGATCACGGAAGTCTACGCCGAAGTCAAGAAGTGC